>NW_006911901.1:118196-240273 GCF_000338995.1 Bipolaris sorokiniana ND90Pr | reverse complement strand
CGTTCACACCACCCGTATCCCACTGCCCACGTCCTCCAGGCTGCGCTTTTGGAGGCATCGTACGAAGAAGAAGAAAAGGAAAGGAAAGAAGAGTAAGAAATTTGAGTTGGAAGAGAGAGCGGATCACGACTGAGGAACGAGCACCAACTAATGCGACGGCACTGATACTTATACCGTACGGAAAGTCGTTTTCACTTAACTTACTACGAGTTTGCTAGCAAACGTACGTCACAGCTAGGTAACAACATAACTATTCAAACTACGAGCAAACACGCGGACCGCCAAGCAGCCGCATACGGTATAGAGGGGGGGTATTGTAATGGGCTGCGCCCGTGGAGTGAAAGCACGTGATTGTATCACGTGCCTACATCACGTGCCTATATCACACCGCTTAGTTAGAACTTACTCGTACGAAGAGTAGAGAAGCAAGGTATAAAGAGAGAGGTGTCGTACGACAGCTTAACTCTTCTTATCTTTCTTCTTCTGTACTATAGGTTAATGCAAACTCGTTCGAAGGCCTCTTCGCCCATAACAACTAGTATATCCCAGTTTAGAGTATTTTCCCGCATTAATCGTTCAACTTAGGCGTTTAGTCTATTAATTTCTACCTATAGCGTACTAGTGTAATCTTTTTCTAATTCTTCTTCTTCTTCTATCTTAACAGTAGGCTACTTACCAGCTATCTTCTCTTATTAGGGTTTCTGCGTTTATTAGTAAGTTATTCTTCTTAATAGTTCCGCAGAATCGGTAGTAATTCAGTTAACTATAGCGATTAATTCCTAGGTTAATAGGTTCTTAGTAGTCTCCGTGTCTCTATCTTAGCGCACTCTACGCGGCTTTTCTAAAGTTAATCCAACTCACGTGAGTACAGAAATTCTAAACCTAAAGGCTTCAGTCGACAGGAGATCAATAGAATCCTATCTATATAAATGTTAGATGTAACGGTGTAAGGTTCCAGATTAACTCTAGAAACACTTAGTTTTAGATATAGTCTAAACAGACAGCTGCGATATTGTTTGAATGCCGTCACCAGCGGTAGTGAGATTTTTAATATAATGTAACGGCGCAGGCAAGACTACTCAGATCAGTATCAGCAGTAGCGTCACTCAGAGGCATATGGGAGTGCGTGGGACATCAAACGAGCCTTGATTCGAATAGACACCTATAGGCCTTGTACGAAAGGATATCAAAAATCTATCGAGCTACGGTATGGAGAAGGTGGGGTTTTATATCAGCAGATCTGCCCTCGGCTAGTGCGTGCCCATGTTCGGATCCCTTTCGGATGTTAGTTCAGTGTGTACTCGAACCGTTACACCTATCCTAATTCACCGCCTGTCCAGGACAGCCAAGCGCCTAGCCAATATAAAACGACAAGAAATGCCTATCCTAATTCACCGCTTGTCCAGGACAACTAAGCGCCTAGCCAATATAAGACGACAAGAAATGCCTATCCTAATTCACCGCCTATCCAGGACAGCTAAGCGCCTAGCTAATATAAGACGACAAAAAATACCTACCCCGCGAAATTATTCCCTTAAATTTGCCTAAAATCGTTTAGCGTTAGGAGGTTTCAGTGGAAAACCATAGATTTATAGCTTTTCCTACTTAGGTATTCTACTATAGAATACGCCCCTCCCTCCCCCCCTTCTCATTCCAGAACTAAACCTCTTTAAAAAAAAACGTGCCCATCGCTTAAGCTAGACTCATATAGGAAAGAGACAGACTAGACAGACTAGTAATCCTAAAAACCAGCAGAACAAAGCTAAACTATAGTAAGTCTCCTACAACCGGTGAAGGGGGGACCGCGAAGACCTAGAAACAGTAAAAGCGGGCCAATACGGCCTAGAATTAGCCGAAGAAGCCGTGGGATAGAGACAAATCACCTAATAGAAACTATTTTAGGCGCGCTAAGCCTAGATATATAATCAGAGACTGCAAAGAACGCGAAGTAAGCAATTCCGGGCCATCCGAACGCAGTTTGGGAAATAGCCAGAGGCCGAAGGGTTAGTAGCTACCCTCTCCGCCTATATTATAAGTTCAATCAAGAAAGGACTTAGACCTCTTTAGAGACGTCTTATTCACGAAGCTAACATTATTAGTAACCGTCAAGGTGCAAATTATACAATCCGTCTAGGAGGCGAAACCGCAGACAGCAGCTTAGCTGATAGAACAATTAATTAGAAAACGCGTTAAAGAGCTAGTAGTGGTTCTATAGTAAATATAGTAATAGCTCTGTAGTATATAATTAGGCTGGCAAACGGGTACCCCCAACCATAGTGTTAGGTAGGTGTTGGGTTATGGTCGCACAGACCTCGGGTAGGGGTTGGGTTAGGTTAGATCTAGCTCGGATAGAGGTAGGAGTATGGTTACAGACCCGACCTAACCCCTACCTGAGCTTGATCTGACCTAACCCAACTGTAACGATGTTACAACTTCGCCAAGTATCGGGCCAATCCGAGAGCCGGATCGGAGGTAGTATTCGCCGCCCTCTTCATCAACCACTCGTTATTGTTAGAGATCTAAGCTAATCAGCTGATCTCTGGCATAATCCGGGTGCTCGGCACTATACTCGGATTCTTTAGTCAACCAATCCCTAAACAATTTATCTATCTATTACATCTATAGCTACGTAATCTACTACTAGATAGATTCTTCTAGAATCTAATACAGCTAATATATATAGTAGTAGAATAGCTAGTAGATAGAAACCAGAGCAGATTAAAAAGAGCAGGTTGCCAGAGCAGAACATAAGAGTAGATCGAATCAATCTAATTCTTCAATCTCTCTCCCCTAGCATTATTTCCTTCTTACCTAGAACCTATCGATTCGCTACCTCTGAGTTGTAATAGGCTACGCCCTTGATGATAACTTGGCTATGCCAAGTAGCGATTAGCGCAGCGCGCGCTGATTCCGAGTATATATATCCAGCTACCACGACAACAAGACAAGCTTGTTGTCTTGTGCTTACCTTTTGGTCACATGGACGGCGCGAGTAGCTGCGCGCTAGGCCGGATCCGGCCCGCCCATTACATGAGTCTATCGCTAGACAAGTAGACGACTCTACCTCTGAGCTAGCTATAGAACAAGTAGCACCTTCCTTATTCCAACAGTTATGAGGTCGGATCCGATTCGGATCCGACTAAGATAAGTATATAAGGAGACACTCCCTGTAGCTAGCTCTGTAGACTTTTAATATCCTTTCGTACAAGGCCTATAGGTGTCTATTCAAATTAAGGCTCGTTTGATGTCCCACGCACTCCCATATGCCTCTGAGTGACACTACTGCCGAGACTGATCCGAGTAGTCTTGCCTGCGCCGTTACAACGCTTATTAGCATCTTATAAAGATAGAGAACTAATTACTTATATCGCGCCTTTCTATCTATTAATGGTAATAGTAAAATTTAGCTTAATCTAGGCTAAAAGAGAGTATAGGCTAAGCTTAGAACGACCGTAGACTTTAGTTTAGGGAGTATTACTACACCGCCTCTAACGAACTTAAGGCTACTTAAGGAAAGTTTAGGGTAGATTATAGGAACTAGTAGCGAGCGGCTAGAGTAACTAAGAGTAGCTCTACTAGCGCTTTATAGTACCGCTAACGGGGTACGATCTACAGTACGTAATACGACGTTCTTCTACTAGCCTAGGGGCATAGACTTAGTATAAGAGATATAAATTGTTAAAGAGATCTATACTAAGTAATATCTAAATAGTATATAGCGCTGCGCAGGCGAAGATTACATAAGATAACTACCGCATCCGCTTTTATCGCTATCGCACGTCGCTTATACCTCCCTCTATAGAGGAGACTAGATTTACAGCATATATATAACTAGAAGAAACTTTAATGTTAGACTAATAATATTAGAATAACCTAAGTATATATTATGCTATCTTTTAGTAAGTAGAAGGCTTAAGTAGCGTTATTATAGGAGTTATCGCGTTACACAGCTATTATACGTCCATCGTAAACTAGATAACGCAGTAATAAATACTAACTATATAATTTTAAAGTATATATTTTAAGATAGCTAAAGAATTACTTTTAGCTAGTGGTGTAAAGTTCTTAACTACGAATATCTTGTAGAGAAAGTGCAAAGGTGAAGCAAAGTCAAAGTACCTGTTGTTCTTATCGCGACGCAGGGTTCTTTCGCTTCGCAGGGGGGAGGTTAACTTGATTTCTTGAGCAAATGGTCTTGAAAATACATAGTAAGAGAATACTATGCACCATAATTCAATCCTGGGAAATTCCTCAAAAGCTCTACTGTGGATGGCAAAGAAACCTCTTCTATCATATCACCCGCTGCGATGTGCAAAAAAAGATCACCCCTCAGTGTCTAAAGGGACTCGCTACTGGAGTTTCTACGTGGGCTAGAGATGCACTTTGTAGCTTCTTGATATCGAGTAAAATATTGAAACTGAGAAACACGGTATGCGCTGGGCACCAGTACTTATTGCCCGCTCCTGGTACTGCAAGGAAGTGACTGTTTCTGCTAACTTGGACAACTGGGAGCAACCAGCCATGAACAAAATCCACTCTCCCTAACCATACTAGACCTTAGTTCAGTCAAGAGCTCTCATTCAAGTAACTCCATATTTTTCAGCGACTGAGAAAACAATTAGCGATACACAACATGTCATTGGCTATTTTGACTAGGGGCAGGGGTAACGGTCTGTCAACCACGGAACGCGTTGAGACCAAGTATTGTATATGGGGATGTCACCATGTTCACTTTCAAGCGGTAATAAGTTGAACATCTACACTGATTTTGATACTCTAATGACAAAATTACTCTCCAAACAATATACTCTCCACATCATGTTTCGAAGCCTCATGAACATGCTTCGCGCATACCGCGAAAAGGCAAAACAGACAAACGACACCGACGTAATATCGCCTAAGAACTTTCCAACACTTTCAACAAAAAAGCACTTGAAATCAGCCAAGTCGTCTAGAGAAGGGATGGGCACGGGAATGAGGAGCAAATCCTCGAGCCAGCCGACAAATAACACAAGCACTACCAATCCAAGCGAAAATTTCTCCTTCACGCCAGAGTCTTCGCATCCCTCCAATGAAGCAGATCAGGCTTCCACATGTAGTCCCAGAGCTAGGTCTCCTTCGCCATGTCCATTTAGCCCACTCCCGCCATCAGAGCAAACGGAACCTTTCCCCACTTACAAAGAAGATGAGAAAGAGTGGGACGAATGGAACGAATGGAATGAGGATATTAGAACGGTACCCTATAGGCTCGACCACTGCACCCAACACTGCAGGCGCCCCATCTGCCGCAGCGTGACCCGTGGCAAGGAGAGGAGAAACGTAGATCAGGGAGCCTGTCTATGCTCCCTCGAACCACCCCCTGCAACAGACTCGATAAGTCAGGTACAGATACAGCAGTTTTCAGAAGAAGACATTGCCGTCGTGCAAGCCACTTACAACCGTACCAACAAACAAGACTTCATCACTGTCAATCTGGCAACTGCAATCACCCTCGTGGATTTGCTGCGTCAAACATACTACTTGAATCTATGCTCCCGCCTCCAATGGGATCCAGACTTCACATCGAATGTACTCCTTCATAGCGACCAGTACTATGCCGCTACCCAATCCACCAATGAACTCGTCGACAAGCTATTTGTCCATCTCATGCTGCTGTTGGCTCCGATGCCGAACCAGACGCGGTATATCGAGGTCCAAGAATTGGAGCAGACGATGCAATCAGTGATGCGGCTCGAGTTCTTTTGGTGGCAGTCACAGTGGTGTTTTAAACAGCAGGGGAGGATACCAAGGGAGGATGACTTGCATGTCAGGATGATGAAAGACGGGTTTGTTCGTGCGAGACGGCGCTATATCAGCGGGAAACAGAGTATGGGGGTGCAGGTGATGATGGAGAAGTTGGAAGATATCGTGGAGATGGCGGTTAGTGTGTTGGTGTGGTGGAGTGAATACACAAGCCAATTGGCGGTAGAGATCGAGGAAGCTGAGTCGATAGGGCTGGATTCGAGCGTTGCGTCTTTTGTTTCGGCGCAGAGTTATATTGCAAGCGACGAAAGCGATGCTGATGGGAGAGATAGGGAGAAGGTTTGATTCACAATGCATTTTTTGATTGTGCGTCGAACAGATGATCATGCTCCTTTAACATCAATCACTGTGTAGATGTGGTGACCCTCGGAGGTCGCAAACATGCACAACGTCCGACTCTCATGTTTTCACTCAATGCAAATATTGTTTTCGATCAGTTTACATGGTTTAGAAACAGTTTTCCATTGTGTTAAGGTTATGTTGATGTAAAGATTGATATTATTCTCCTTTTCCTCTCATATCATTCAAACAGACTACCGACAACAATTACAGAGCTACCCACTAAAACCATAGAGCAACCCACTAAAATCACAGAGCAACCTACTACAGCCATGGAGCATTTCACTACAGCTACGGAGCACTCTAATACAACTACAGAGCAACTTACTCTAACTATGAAGCAACCGACCTTCTCCACACCCCCCGCCTTCCCAACCTCCACAACCATCGACATCTCCTCCTCCCTCAACCACCTCTCCCTCCTCCCTCAACCACCTCTCCCTCCTCCCCAACCTCGCCTCTACACCCCCACCACCCTTCTCTCCATCCCCCTCCCCACCGTCCTCGCCCTCCTCGACGACATAACCTGCATCGAGGTCATCGACAAAATCGCCTTCACCAACCACATCGACCCCTCTTCCGACCCCAACGACCTCATTTCAAACCCCAATATGCTGCCCGCCTCCGCATACCACTTCTTCCACGCAAAGCTATCTCGGTACCTGGTGCATGCCGCGCCGACGCTAACTATTACGCTCGCGCAGCTACGTGAAGAGCTGGATGCGTATCTCACGACGATGGTGTGGTTGCATGCTGTGCTTTATTGCGGGGAGAGCGTGCGGGAGAAGATTATGGAGGCGGTGGCGAGCGAGTGTGTGGAGGTTATTGAGGAGGATGAAGGGGCGGACATGGCGGTTGTGAAGAAGGTGGTCAAGGTTTGGAAGGAGTGGATGCAAAAGTTTGTTGGGGGGTTAGTGGTGGAGAACGAGTCGGAGAGGAGGGATACGCAGGATGAGTCGGTGAGGAGGGAGGCGCAGGATGAGCGGGTGGCGTGGGGGATGCTGGTGCTTGTGTTGTTTCCGAGTCTGGTGTCTTATTTGAAAATGTAGAGCGGGGATGGGTGACTATGGCTTTAGGGGAGGCGGGTTAGATTAATGGATTTTATTTTGCGTTCACGTTAAGGTATTTGTGCTTATGGGGTATGGAGTTCACGGTAGAATAGTTGCGGAGTTTGGAATAGAAATTGTCACAATCAGATACAGAGTTATTGAATACCGTTTTGATTGATTCTACGTACATGCATAGAAATCAGAGAGATGAATATCTCTATACCTGTAATGAACAATACAAGGTATGCTCATGTGATGAGAAACACACAAAACTATGCAATAAGAAACCATAAAAGCAACACCACAAACACTACCATACTAACACCCCAAAGGTACTTGTTCCAAGAGTGACTTTCCTAGAGCAGCCCGGATCTACGCGCAGCTTCTGGAGTGGGTTAGTAATTGCATTCCATTATTCATGTCCCGAGACAACATACCAGGGATGAACTCTTTAGCTTCGGGACGTGGCACGTATGCATCCGCAGCCGTATGAGGGAGAGTAGCTTTCTCTTGTCCAGGCATGAAATCATGCCTCATAGGCTGATTTGCGATTGCTGCTAGCGGGGGCTGAGTGGCATAAGGGTTGGCCATCTCCGGTAGAAACGAGTTGGTCTGGGAGGGATGATACGGCATCGTGTGATGCGTCCACGATGAATTGTAGTACCAATAGGTGGACCGTGGCGGATGGAGGTTCTGACTCTGTGTGTACGGCGGAGATTGTTGGTGATACTGTGGAATACTCGTATGCGTTGTCGCGGGAACACTGGGCCCATGTATGCCGTCAGGACCGGGGTATGGGCCATAAGGCTGAAGATATTCATGTTGTAATCTTGAAGGATGATGTTGCCAATCTTGCGGCGTGGCAGATGATATGTGAGATTCTGACCGAGAACCAAGAGCGTAACGAGAAGGGATGATAGGCTCTGACTGCATTTCAGATGGATTTGAGGACTGCTCTGTAGATGAATCTGAGCCGTCATTCGAGTATCTGACATGGGACAGATCACTGCGATATCTGTAGATAGCGCCTTCCCTGTTGATTTCTTCTCTTCCTGTGCTGTTGCAGAAGTTGTTATTGAGCTGTTTCTGCAATTCGTCCATCACTGCTGCGTATTCTGATTCGGGGAGCTTGATATTAGGATGCCTAGGCATTGGGGCTGTTAACGGACGTTGGAAATGCGGACTCTGATGTGTGCCCAGTGAGTGTAGATCGTATGTTGAATGTCGCATAGCGTGGCGAACAAAAATGCGAATGCACAACATTTCGCCCTGGACGACGACGCCCGAAAACTCTAGCATCTCTTTCGGTGTGAGGTGAGCCTTATTGACGAGATAAAGGCGAAGGGTGTCGATTGTGGAGGGGAAGTCGATGTAGTATGGCTGCAATATAGGCGTTAGTGTATGGGTGATAAAAGGCATGTCTCTCTGGACCATAAACCATGTCAGTATACTCACCACATTCTCTATCCTGGACTTCGCAAAAATCACCTTCTCAACCCAATAGGCCTTCGATCTCTGCGGCCGCCCGTAATTCTCACCAAAGGCCCATTCCAGGAATGGTACAAGCTCGCGGGCAACCCACTCGAGATCGAGCTCTTTGGGCGCTCCGGATCGAGTTGATCTCTGCATATCTTCTAATCGTAGACGAAGGTAAGAATCAGTAGACTAAGTAACTGTGCGTTAAAACATAAGCGATGGATTGTAGAGGAAAGGCAGTGTGGGGCCGCGTCGGGATATAAGTAGTAGTTTGTGGGAGAATGAGAAGGAGAGTATGGGCCTTGTTTTGGTAGCTGCTTCCGTGAACAAGGCAGCAAACACTCGCTAAGAGTCATTTTCACCACCAACAAACACTTCATCCATTCATTAGCGTACAACCGTCGGTACAGCTCCATCCCGCTTTCACTCCACTATGTGAATCATACTGACACTAATTATCACGCTCTGCTGCAGCTTCTACATAGCAGCTAACCGAGAACCTAAGTTTTCTTGAGATGAAGAAAACAAGAGATCAAAAAAAAAGAGAAGAAAAATATAACAAGAATCCTAGGTGTCTGCTTAGAAAGAGGAAATGAAGATAAAGAGGAAATTTTTCCCAGGAAACAGACCAGATCAAACCACTGTATCCTGCCTTCTTAGCTCACCTTGCTTAATCCAACCCCTCAACGCCGAGATTGTACCCCTTCTTTCCACCAAAGCCTCTATTGCCATATCCTTTCCTCCTCCTCCTCCTCCGCCGCCGCCACCACTACCACCACTAAAACGCCGCAGACTCTGCTTCAGACTTCCTCGACGACTCCGTTCCTCCTAAGCAGGCGTCGTACTCCGATCTCTCCTCAGCAGACCACCCCGTCCTTTGGGTCTTGGACTAATGCTACCATGCTGGCTCGTAGCGTCGCTGGGCTGGAAACTTGTGCGAAGCGTTACCATACCCTTGCCCACACCTATGTTCTGTTCACTGCCACTGCCCTGATCAGAAACTGTGAACTGAGCCTCACCAAGCTCCTCGTCGCGACCGAATTTAGCGTGGTTCTTGACGATGATTTTGAAAAAGGCATCGGCGGTACAGGGCACCTTGAAGGACTCTTCGGACGGGTCGAATGTCGCAGAGCCCTGGGGAGCCTTGATGTGATCTGTCTTGTGGATTTCCTTCTTGCCGAGCTGAATGTGTACGCGGAGATTGGTATTGGAGGCGAAGCCGTCGGCGCTCAGGACAGTAATGTTGGCCGTACCTTGCTCTGCGCTGCCGATACCATTGTTATCACCAAAGCGACTGTGGAGGCTTGAAGCGCCCCAGCTACGATGTCTATTGTGGTTCGAACCATCCTTCGGGGGTGTGCTGGGTTCACCTTCGATCGAGATGACGGGCGTGTCAGCCGATGGCCGGTCTGTAGCAGTGTCTGGACGCTCGGGTTCGTCTTCTGGGGCTTCGCCACGAGACTTTCTGCGCTTGAAGCCACGGCCGAGGAATGTTCCTGCACGAACGACATTACCGCCTACAAATGCAGCGCCCTTGCCGACACCCTTTACGGGGGCGCCAATGACCTTGCCCGGAACAGCAAAAGTGCCAGAGAAGGTACTTGAGCCCTGGCGTGAACGCATAACATAGTCTGGTTTGAACAGCATGCGCAGACGAATGGCACCAGATTTTCCATCGAGTGCGAGTGTAACTTCTTGTTGCTGAAAAGGCTCGAGAATCTCCAGGTTGATGGAGGCTTTGCCAAGGAAGTCAGCTTTGTCGCCAAAGTCCCAGTCGTAGACGTTAACAACAAAGTCGGCTGCTGTCCGGCTACGCACTGGTACTTCAAAGTACTCATTCCAAGCAGGATGAAGCGTCTTCTTCTGTGTCTTGGTCTTGTATACTTCCTTGTCGTTGAGCATAAACTTGCAGTAAGGATCTGAGAAGCCATTGCGGTCAGCTGCAGGCAGATCCGCCGCGTCAAGTACGTCTACACGGAGAGTACCCTGGTTGTTGAATGACTCGCTGGGATCTAGGCGCATCTTGACGGGAATGTACTTGAGCAGCACAGTGATCCTGTTGTCGCGTCCATGCTTATCTTTCAGGGTAAAAGTGGTGGGTGTGTTCTAGAAAAGTGGTTAGCAGGCGTTTCCACACTAATCATTGCAGACGTACCAAAGCTTTCCGCAGCGTGTCAATGGTGTTTCCAGTCAACTTGGCAATGACATGGTCATCCTGGTCTTCGCTGTCGTTGTCATCATGCTCCATGATACGGAGAGTGATCTTGGAAAAGTCCAGTTCTCGAATCATAGTATCACCAACTGCATCTTATTAGCGTCATACGGTATTATACAGTGCTTCGCCATACCGTCGTTGAAAGTCATCTTATTACTCCTGATCTTGGTGCTGATATAACTAGCGTATGCCATGTCGTCCATAATGACATCGACATGACCACCAGTCCTGGCAAACTCGCCATCGATGAGCTTGAACACAAGTAGACCAGATTCTACAACACGTCAGCGACTTTCAATCAAATGGTTAAGAATACGGCGCATGATGCTGTAAGCTGGACACACCAACTCAAGCAACTCAAGTCTGTATTCTCACACTGGCCATGCAACCTACCATATTTCTGCAACTCGTCTGCAGTAAGCCTCAGCTTTTCAATCTCCCTCTTCTCGGGAATTGAATCAACCTGTTGCAGCTCGTTCTTCTCAAGCTCCTTCAGCATGTCCTTCTCGCTCGACTTGAGTGATGAGATTGTGCCTACAGTCTCGGCTTTGCTTGCGAGGGAAGAATTGGACATTACGCGCTGGTGGCCGCCGATCTTGGGGTCATCCGATGCAGAGCCATTAGCTGAAACCTTCTTCTCTTCCTCATTCTCTTCTTCGTCTTCCTCAGGATCCCAGGTTGGGTAGGTTGGGTAGAATGAACAGGTATAGTTTAGCGTGCCTCTAGATTGAGATTGTCCGGCCATCCTCAAAGCTCCTGCAGTAGGCTGCTTTTGTTCGTATTCAAGATATTCACCGTTCTCGTCCTGCTTGATGTAGTCACCAGCCAGAAGTTCAATGTGTCCCATTGTGCGGTCTTTGCCAAGATTCTCCTCGTCCATAACCTCCAACGTAAGCTTCTCGCGGACGGTGTGTACAGGCACATATATGACTTCGTCCCAGTCTGGGTTGAGGTTGTTCTTGAAGACGACTGTACGACCCTTTTCAATGCCAGAGAGCAAAACGCGGACGTACGGATCAGACTTGCCGAGCGCTTCGAGGTTACGCAGCTCACGAGCGCTTTGGAAGTGCAGTCGCATGACACCGATAGGCGTAAGATAACCACCCGATGACACGGCCCCCTTGAGTGCGACAGGCTTCCAATCGAGCTTCATCTTCACACGGCCACTTTGGGTACCGGCAATGTTGTACCACTCATGGCCCTTGGCCATCAACTCCAACATGTCATCAATGGTGATTTGGTAAGTGCCAAGGATCGGATCAGTTCCAAGTTCGCGGTCATCTTTGATTACAAGGCCTAGCTTTGCCTTCTTACGGTCGGTAATGAGCATCTCCTTAGAGGCGTCTGGCCAGATGGGTTGGTTGGTTCGTTTCATGGTGCGTGATTTGTGGATTTCATGTCCGTTGAGGAGTAGGACGGCATACGGACTCAATTGTCCAATCATGCTCTTGCTGCCATCGAGTTCCTTGGCCTGCTCTACTGTAAACTTGCAGATGCCAGTCCGCGACTCTGGCGGTGGCTCCTTGGTGCCGTCTTCAAGAGTAGTCTCTCCCAGAACAGGGAAGAAGCGAACGTCTGCTGAAACCAGACCCCGGGCTCGCCCGCCTGACATGACCTCGAGCTGTAAGTTCTCATGATCGGGATCCTCCTCGAGCTGTTCCAGAGCGAAAGTAGCGGTACCGAGTTCCTTATCCTTTCGGATATCATTGTAATCAAAGATATTAATGGTAAGCGAGTCTTTCAGCGAGGTGACAATAATGTTGACAGTTTCGTTCCATCTCGGGTTAGCATTCTCATGCACAGTCTTAGTGCGTCCAAGTACATTGCGATTGTTGATTGAAACAGTAGCGTAGGGGTCAGGAGTGCCAGAGAACTTGTCGGGATTCTTCAGGCCTTGTGCGCCGTGGAAATGAATTTGCAAAACACCAATAGCCTGATCGACGGGATTACCAGCAAGCATCTTGGCGATTTCAATGGGGAAAACATTGGGTTCGTACATCATGGGGCCGAGATTAGCATGGATCTGCTCCATGATAAACGTTTCCAATCCCGGAATGAAGTTGATATCGAAGCCAAAAGTCTCACCGCCCAACGGCTTGCAAACGTAATCAATGGTTGGGCGTTCCATAAAGGACATTTCGACTTTTTCAATGTGGGGAAAGGGTAGCTGTAGCTTGAACTTGAGGCGCATGAGACCTGAAAAGGCCATATCCTCGACGATGACATCCAAACCTTTGCTAACAAGGCCTTTGCCGACGCGGATTTCTAGCACAACCTTGGGGTTAATCTTGTTCTTGACCTGCCTTGCAGTAAGGTCGGCCGTGTCGTTTGGCGTGAAGCTAAACTTCCAATCCATAAGAACAATGTCGTCCTGGGTCTTTGGGTACGTCTTGACATGCTCTAGCCGCGGAGGCTTCGTTCCCAGCACAAACGTCGTCATCTTCAGACTATCAAGGAATGCCGGGGTTGAAGTAGACAGGACCTGGTCGACGGTGCCAACAATGGTGTCACACAAGACGGGCGCATAAATGGGCCAGAACTTTACCAGGAAGCTGTTGATCCACTCGAGACTCTCATTGTCCGTCTCCAGTTTGTTCTTGGCCATTTCGCGATTGAGATCATCTCGAGCGTTGCGACGCACGCGGCGAATGGATGTCCGGTAGTAGGTTCCACAGATGGCCATGAAGATCATGATCCACCCTAGTCCGCCACCAAGGATGCCCACTACCCACGAGCTCAGACAGGCAAAGATGATGATGCCGGTATTGTGGTACCAGTCACCAAAGAACTTGTCCTCGAGCTTGCCCTCGAGCCATGTCTGATGGTCTGCCAAAGAGGGCTCGTCCTCGTCCTTGTTCTCCGAACCTGGCATGCCAAACCGTGGGGCCCATCCAACTCGCTCCCACCGCGCATCTTCGTCGAGTTGCTCGGACGCGTGACCGTTTGCCTTTGTACCGTCTGGTGTCTGGATTACGCCAGCCTTGGTGGGCGTGGGCAGGTCGTATTGGGCAGGACCGTCGGCGTCGGCGTCTGATACGAGTGCGGTCGCTTTGTGCTCGCGGTGGAAGCCAGGTGGAAGTTTGGCTCTAGCCTGTGCCCGCTTCTGCTCAGGACTGGCATCCGGGTCGAATTGATAGGCGACGCTGCCCGCGGCTTGCGCCTGGTTGACAATTGATTGCTCTGCCTGGCGCGCGGTAATAGAATTGTTGGGGTCTTGTGCTGCTTCGAGGACACCTTGCTGCTTCAGCTCTGATTCCCGCGAGGCGGTAGCCATGCTGGGGGTGTGGAGCGGAGACCCGACCCGCTGGCGTTGGACAGCAACTAGAGGACCAGGGCGTGCAATGGGGCGGGTGGAATTGGGCGGGCAAGGAGGTGAGTGTAGGTTAAAAAGAGGGAAGCACGAAAGGAACCGAGATACACACACAGAGAGAGAGAGGCTGTGAGGGTACTGCTGCCGATGCAAGCGGAAACCTGTTGTTTGGGCCGATTAGCTTGGTTGGTACACGCGGCGGCAGCTATGCTTTAGCGATGCTGCAGCCGGTACTGCAGTGGATGAGCACTAAACTGGACTTTTTACTTTACAAGCCGGGATTATTGGCCGGTGGATCGATCGCCGAGGGAAACAAAGGAAATTGCGAGCAAGGAACGGCTAGGTTGAAGAGGGTGAGAGGGAGAAGGGGTGGAGGCACAAGCAATGGAAGTGGGCAATTGAAATCAAGGGGAGGGTGGTGAAAGTGAGTCGTGTACGTATGTAATTGCAGCTCTCTGGCCACGACGATCCGGACGTGCCTTCCTCGGCAGGGCAATGGCCCCTTCAATGGACACACTGCCACACTGCCAACTGCAGAGTGCGATTCAGCTGCAGCCGAGCAGGAGCCTACGAGGACTACGGCATGGCTTCGGGCAAACCGCCAATATTCCTGGTGTGATTAATATGGCGATGGATAGAAGTGGATGTGTATAGTCCAGCATCGGCCAGGAAGCGGTAGTGCGAGGGCGGGCATGGATGGAGCTGCGCCCAACAAGTGGCTATGACGCTATCAGCTAAGGAACGCGACTGCTTGGCGCACATCGCGTTCCTTTGCCCTTTGGCCTTGCACTTGTCCCGGCCTTGCAGCCAACCACGCCAGGCCAGCCAGGCCCGACCAGACCAGGGTCCAGTCCAATTGCCCGCCGCCTCCCCACTCTTCTCTACACTACTTACTTACACTACTGCTACCACTACTGTACTAAGAGTACGGCTACTACATGCACAATACCGCCGCACCACCACTCCCCGTGCCAGCCCGCCTCTGTTGTGCTGCCAACTAAACCCGAATTCAGTTACACCTCCACGCCATCTGCTTCCACCGTGTCACTCTTGAAAACGAGGAGCCCGTCCCACCTCTGGCCATGTTCTGCGCATTCCACCAATGGGCAATCGCCAGTGACGGGACAAAGTAAGCCCCGCCTTCTTCTTCCTCTCCCCAGTCCGTTGTTGCACCCATCATTTCTTAGGTTTTTTGCAGCGAAACAAAGTGCTGCCGCCATGTATGTCGTTGCTTATTGTGCAACCATTGTCTCTCATCCAACGATGGATGTATTACATGCATACACGCGTATGCTGGCGCATGCCCACCTCGTATTCCAACACATGTATGCTACACACTGCAGACGTTGCAGACCGCCTTGTCAAGAATGCGCTCCTCTCAAGATTGTCCACCTAGCCAGATCCAAGCCACACTTTGGTCAGCCACCGCCACTATGTACTTCCAACCTCCCCCACCATCATCACCACCATTACCACATCATGCCCATGTCCTCAAAACTCCTTGAGCAGCCGCACAATCTGGCCTCTGACACTGCGCATGCATTTAGTAAGCAGGCCCGCTGGCAACGGGAAACTTGCGCCCAGACGCTCCCTCTTGCACCCCCGACACATACCTATGCATCCGTGGATCCCGCCCTCTGTCCCGCTCCCGATCTCGCTCCCTGTCCCTGTCCCTATCCCTATCCCTATCCCTATCCCGACTCCCATTTCTTGACCGTACATAGTCGCGATCATCCCACTCATCTTTGGCCCGGTCGTGGCTTCGTCTTCTGTCACTATCACGCTCGCGCTCGCGCTCTCGAGGATACTCGACGTCTGTAGAGTGCCGTCGATGTGACCGCCCGCTGCTGCTGCCCCCATCGTGCCCCTCTCGCTCACGATATTGATGTTCTCGCTCCCGCATATATGCACTCTCACCTTCGCGAGATGGCGGCACAGGGTGCAGCGTCGGCGATCCCCATCGCACCCCGCTGTGTGGCGCAGGCACAGGTCTGTAGCTCGTGCGTGGAGGCATGGCCGGTCTGCGCTCGTAGTACTTTCGTGCTTCCTGCTGTGCATGAGCTACTTGGGTCGCAAACAGTGGCGACGTAGTAGGCCGATAGACTGGCTGTGGTGATGTTGCTGTAGAATTTCGTCCTTCAACTCGAACTGTCTCGTGCTGGTTGGAGTATCGACGCGCCTCATGATAAGCGGGGAAATAGCCCGGCTGTACTGTTGGCGCATCGTGCGATCTGCGGGTACGCAGTATTGGCGTCCGGCGTCGAGGAGATTGATCCGCATCAGAGTCAGATTCCGACTCAGTCGTCGACAATGAAGACTCGCGACGCGGCGGCTGGGGGCGCTTGTGTGCAGGATGTCTAGGTGCTGCCTGAGGTACAGGCGCTACAGGTGTCGTATCTTCATCTGAGTAGCTGTCGCTTTCGTACCGACCTGGCATAGTCTTCTTCCTACTAGCAAATGGATTTAGTGGGTTCAGCATGTGCCTGACCCGTGACGTGACGGCCCGGTCGCGATCGTCGACAGGCCGGGTAGACTGTTTCATGACGTGACGCATAAAAGTAGGCCTTGGCCTCTCGTTGCGGTAGAGCGGATCTTCAAAGTATCGGAACGCCCCATGCTTCTCGTCAGCCGAAGAAGGCTCGTACTCAGTAGAAGAACGCAGTCTTGCTTCGTCGGTACTCCCTTCGCTGGCCTCCTCTTCCGCCTCCTTTTTGAGTCTGGCTGCGACATTGTGATACCACGCCTCCATGGCATCGTCAGGCTTATCTGGAAAGCACTCTTTGGGAAGGATCTTGGGGAAAGTATTGCCCGTCTCGGGGTCCGGTATATCGTCCAATTCCACGGCCCTTTGAAGAAACGGTACGTGCTCTTCTGGTCCCAGCAACAGCTGGATGGTCTGCCATGTTACAAACCCTTGCTTCTTCAAGGCCGGTATCGTTGGGCTCGAATACCCGTCATCGTCCGCTGCGGGCTGCAAACTGTGATATGCGCCCAGCGAGCGGTAGATGAATGCTATCGAAGACGGCGGCGTGTCCGTAAACAGGACATCATAGTCGCCGCCAACACTGCGGTACCAAGCTGCGATTTGCGACGGCGTCAGATCAGGCGAGTCGCTGGGTTCAAACTTCTTGCTCTGCGATGACATGCATCAGTGACTATCCATCCCAACAGCGTCGAGCCGGCGAGCTGCCTCATAATACTCACAATAATCTCTGCAATGCCTCTGAGCAAACCATTGAGTTTGCGCGTCCCACATTTGTCGTCTTGAAAAAGGTAGCCCCAGTAGTCGTATGCTTCGCGATGCGCCGCGTTGGCATTTGCGTTGTTTGCGGCATGATCTTCCTGCTGCGTGGGTTCCGTGGCCATGCTGGGGAAAGGTGGAAATAGCAGCTATCAATGATTCCAAGCATATGCGCGTATGTATGTATGTAGTAGCGCCTCGGCTCAATGTTCGGAGCTGGTGCTGATCCAAGGTGGTGCGGTCGGTGAACCCCGCTGTCGTGCGACGCAATAATGCAGGCGTAAGTATGTATGGAACGTGACGGCATCCGGAAGCTGCTGCTGCTCCTGCTGCTTATATCAAAAGAAACCCGTCGCTGCTATCAGCAGGCACAATGGCGCGTCGACTGCGCCTCTGCGCCGCACGAGAGCTGCTCCCAAGGCCCGCATGTGTTGGGCTGGCGGCCTGTTTGCGTGGCTGGTGACCATGCTTACATCACCGCTGATAGGTAGGGCTGCAAGGCTGAGCTGGCGTGAGGTCTGAGGTAGCAGTCAGGCACCCATTCGGGCTCACATGGCCACTAGCGACCCAGCCCGACGTTTCCGTTTCCACCATCCCGCCGTCATGCGCGGACATGTATACACACTACTTGCCGATAGGCCATCAACAGTCAAGCTTGAAGAAGGACGGTTTGAGAAAGACGATTATATTCTTTTTACCCGCCAATAATGCATGTCTACTATCATGATGCGTCAATCATGGACGGGCCAGACTGTTACGCCCCCGATTACCACATATGTCCTATCTGTCTAGGAATGTGATAATGCTTTGCCATCCCTCGTTACCAGTTGCTACCAAAGTACTCCTTCCTTCCTCAAAAATCTATATAAAAGCACAAACAAAACATGAGCCGAATCCGCTCTAGTGCTCAAGCAGCCTGAGCGAACCCTGAACAACCACGTTCTCAAGAATGGAACCTGGGGGAATGTCGATGGTCGAGCCCTCGGTAGCGACAATGATGACGGTACCCTTAAAGGTGACACCACGGCCAAGGTTAACGGGACCGGTAATGGTCAGATGGTCCAGCTCAACAATCTTGGGGATCGAAGGAATGCGCGCTTGGAAGCTGGAAACCTTCTTGAAGTCGCTGCCAAGCTTGATCAGAGGGGCAGGGCCGAAGCGGTTGGGGTCAATGACCAGCTGGCCGTGCTGGAGTGTGTAGAGATCAGACTTGACAAGCATGAGATCAGAGCACGTCTTGACGGGCAAGAACCGTCTTCGGGGAACGTTGACACCATGTGCGTTCTTGAAGTGTTTGATGGCGGCACCGACAGCAGTCTCGAGCTGGAGGACTGAGATGTCGGCCTCGCCCTTCTTGTCGGCAGGGATAGACTTGCCGTTGGGGATGATCTCCATAGCAAGCTCGTTAGCCTCAACAACACGCTTGATAGCCGCGAGGTTCATCCAGATGTTGTTGGTGTTGAAGTACTTGAACTTCTTGATCGACTTGAACTCGTTGACGTGCTCCTTGGGAACCTGGGCAATTTCGAGCAGACGGACAGAGCCTTCGTAGTCGATGATAGTACCACCCTTGACGTCAGCCTTGGTCTTGTCCGTCAACTCCATAATGTACTCGGCCTTGGAGTCAACCATGTGCTGGAGGATGCGGAGGTCGACAACGGCGCCCAGGTTGTCGGCGTTGGAAAGGAAGATGTACTCGATACCGCGCTCCGTGAGTTTGTCAATCATACCCGTGTTGTACAGAGATTCGAAAACGTCACCGTGACCCGGGGGGTACCAGTTGGAGATGTCTGAGTTGTACTCCTTGGGGGCTGGCAGGAGCGAGTCCTTGAGGATACGGGGGTACCTCGACTGGTTGAATGTGAGAATGTCAATGTTGTGGCCCTCGTACTTCTTGATGATGCTAGCAGTGTCCGTGTCGGTGTTGAACGAGTTCATGAGCACGAATGGCACGTTGACATCGTATGTGCGGTTGAGGTACTCAATCTGGCGAACAGACAGGTCCAGGAAGGACATGCCGTCACGGACTTCAATGACTGACTTGGGGCCAACGCAACCCATCGAGGTACCGAGACCACCGTTGAGCTTGACGACAGCGAGCTTGTTCAGGTATTCAACACCCTCGGTGTTGGCAAGATCATCGTAGTTGACAACCTGCTCAGCTTTTGGGGGTGCGATGCGGTTCCAGTCAATGGCAGTGCCCTTAGCCTTGTCATTGAGGTATCGGCGGAACAGCGCGAAGAAGTTGTCCATCTCCGTCTCGAAGTACTGCGACCGTCAGTATGTTGTGCCAATACTACCAAGTGCCCCTCTTCGATGCCCGCAGCGAATGATCATGACCATTTTCACGGTTGTAGGCAATTGGCCCTAGCGAGTGTGTTGTATGGTGCGAGCTGCATGCGGGGAAATCGAAGAGAGGCATCGAGCAATTAAGACCGACCTTCTTCTCAGCGGGGTCGGTGACGGTATCGGCGAGCTTGTTCAGCGCATTGCGCATTTGCGAGGCAGCGACATTGGTCGATGTGTTCTCGAATGCCTAGATAAGAGACTTGGGTCAGCAATTGGTAATTGAGATGGCCGAAGTGGAGAATGCATCGCTGGCGGCGTGAATGTTGCAAGCCCACCACTGCAAGGCCGCGTAGTGTGGACGCAGGCAGTGCGGGGCAGATGGTTCCGGAGAGCTGCAACTGCGGCTCTCACAAAATGGCCTGACAGCTCGAGAGAAAGGCTTGCCAGTGATGTCTCATCCTTGCACAAGGTGGCAGGATGCCGCCAGAGACAGACGTCCACCGGGCCCGGGCTCACCAGGCACAAGGTGCCCACTCAGTGCAGACTGAGAGTGATGAAGACGAGGGAAACCAACCCAGTTGAGCCAATGGTGAAGAGAGAAACCCGCAAAACAAAGAGGAAGACGGGTAAGCTGTACAATGACAGCGGACGCGTGTACTTACCACATGGGACTGTGACTTGCCGTGGTGGCGCTGGGAGGAGAAGCCACCCTCACCCTCAGCAGCAGAGGGCTTCAGGTGGGAGGGGATCGCGCGAGATGCCATTGTGATTTTGAAAAAAAGGTAAAGACTTGAAACAGAAGAGGAGTGACGGGGACAGTTGTTGTTGGGGAGCTGGACTCCTTATAGACAAACGGGTCGAGCTTGGCGCTGGACGTGGGGCAAGGCGAGAACGGGCTCTGCCTGGTAGCAAGAAAAGGCTTGGGTGGGTAGAAGGCGAGTAGTGAAGAGACGGTGTGCATCTGGTTTTTTATACCTGCAGTCTACTATTGCCGCTCGGAGACAAGAAGGGCAGTTTTGAGCGTAGCATCTCTGCATGGCAACGGCGACGCCGCCAATGGATCCTGCCCACATGTCCAGCGCGCCATACCTCGTGTCCTCGTCTGCTGCTATCAATTGGATTGCTCCCACGCTGGACCTGCTCTGTTGTCTGCATAGAGGCTGCCATTGTTTGTTTTGCCAGGCGTACACTGCCTGCAAAGCACCACCACTCCCTCTTGCTGTACCCACCTCGGTGCCCCCTTCACCGACGTCTGAGCACCCATTTGTGGCTCTGGCTACCACCGGCCCCAGTTCGCAGCGCTGCTGGCTGCTATCCGGTCATCTGTCCGAGTCAATGTCAAGAGCATCCATCGAATGAGCTTTACGGCCGCCTATCTGTTCAACCTCACGATGCACAATTGTTGAATAATTTCCCTGGGAGCTATGTCGATAAACTGAAAAGCCCCTCATCTGGTCTCCGCGCTAGCAGGGGGCATGCAGCCAACCTGACGTAGCCCGCGCGACCGCCTTTCCCATTGCTCCCCAACAATCTTCCCCGGCATGCGGGCAACGTCCCAATTTTCCTGGCCTGTGGCGAACGCGCGACATTGAGGCAAATGCCTTGCTATTCCTGGAACACCCGCTTCCTCGTCGACGGCTGCCTGCCCAGTCTGGCTATTATGTACACAGTCGCCTTCGGGAGACATTGTGCCTGCGGTATGCTCTACGCCGAGGGCATATCTACATGTCTATCACTACTCCAAGGGTAGAGTAAGTAGAGTACTACTGTGGTTGACGCCACTAGGTACACTCAACGTCGTCCCGAGTTCAGCTGTCGCTTAAAAACACGTGGGGGATCTACTACTAAGGTCGTGTATTGTAGGCTTACAGCAGCGATGCCCTTGCTTGACAGATGTTTAGATCAACGCCTCCTTCCGTCCTACTATGAGCAACAACAACAACCCCCCGTGGCGGTTAACTTTGTGGATGTCAGCCTGCCGGCTCATCGGCAGTCGACACTGTACCCAGACCGAGGACTATCCAAACTCTAGAAGCCCTCACACCGTGTAAGACAGGGGGATAGATATTGGGTGGGGTCCAAATCGCCGCCAGACACGCTAGCGGAGCCTATCCACAGAGTATACTACTCGATTCAGGAACACACATTTTGATTTCTTCCAGTGGCTTGCGTCTCGCCAATATCTGCACCCGCCTCTGCGGTCACAGCCATGTTCTGGTTCGCCATTACCAACCACATTCCACGTTCTGTCAAACATGTTCTCATCTCAATCCGAACGCACTGGTCGTGTAATCTCCACAGCTGGCGCGTCGGCAAAAGGTACGGCGTGGGGCTTGCCAACTCGCAGCTTGATCCATGCGCCCTGATCCACATCTTGCGTGAAGAACTTCTGTCTAAGCTCTTCGACGAGCCACGCTAGTAGGCTCTCAATCGTCTGGAATGAGGACCCTGAGATCAGCTGTGGCTGGTCAGTTAGCGTCCAGTGCTGAAGCTGAACATATTCACCTCAAACAATAAGCTCTCCAGCTTTGGATAGTCGTCGACGCGAGAGTCAGCGATTCCATCTATCCAGATATTAACGTCCACGGGCTGCTTTTGCAGTCTCTCATTCGCGTTGACACCAATTAGGCAAGGAATGCGGACGTTGCGCAAATAAAGTACATTCGAGCGTGTTCCCGACTTTTCAATACAAGAAGTCGTGTGGCCTGCCCCTTCGCCGAGCATACTCCCCTTGTGGTAGCACACGTTCGTTTCGATGGCGTATATTTCAGTTGAGCCTGCGACATCGCGCACACATTGTGAAATTGCAGCTGAAAGTGCGGACGTGCTTGTCCAAGCTGATGTCTCGTTTCCGAATTTTGCTTGAATCGCTTTGCTGAGTATGCCATAATGAACGGTGCTATCGTCGACGGAGTCTGTGGAAGAAGCTGAAGTGAATTGCTTGCCAAGAGTGAGAGTGACACTGATAAAAGCCCTCTGCTTTTTCTCACGACCCCAGACGTCTTTGCCGGCATTGACGATGACTTCCAGGTTCTGAACCATAATCTTGTCGTAGTGCCCACTTTGAACAAGCTGCGCCTCCCATTGTGCCTGCCGCACTATTTGAGCCATGACTTCTGGGTTACACCAGATTCTCGGACGAAGCAAGAGCTTTGATCGCGCCTTCTGTGGCGTCTGAGGATAAGATCAGGAGAAAGGCTTATCATTATGTTAGTCATAGCTGCACAGCAGTCTTTCATGCTCAGCAAGAAAGTCGTTGCTTGAAAATATAATAACAACTATGCATCTGCCCTCCAAATGTCGCTGGTCCAAACGGCATTGCAGAGTATTTCTCAGCAAACCACAGCGCTAATAAAATTCAACACCAAATCAAATACCTTCTCGGTCATTTCTTGTCAATCAATGATATCATTGAACTAACGCTGAGTGCGGCACAAACATGCGTGAAAAGGGCTGAGAGATGTTGGTGTCACTTACAAGCTGGAGAGATGTCACGTCAGGCTGGATGGTGGGGTTATGACAGATGCCCTTTGAGCGCTCAAGAAGCACGGACGTCTTTCCCGAGCTCCGCAATCGAACATTCTAGCTACACATCAAACTACAATAATTCAAAGCTGCTCCCTCAGAGGCTATACACGACAAGTGATTCGTAATTTCTGTGCAGGAACAGCTATATTTTCACATCAACAACATGGCGGACGCACTAAAAGCAGAGGGCAACAAGCTCTTCGCCGAGAAGAAGTTCGCGGAGTCCATGTAAGTTCCCCGCAAACATGGCCGAGCCTACCATTTACTAACAAAGTATAGCGAGAAGTTCTCACAGGCCATCGAACTCGACCCTACAAATCACGTCCTCTACTCGAACCGATCGGGCGCATATGCATCTCTGAAAGACTGGAAAAAGGCACTTGAAGATGCAAACAAAGTTACAGAGATCAAGCCCGACTGGTCAAAGGGCTGGGGGCGAAAAGGAACTGCGCTACACGGCGAGGGTGATTTAGGTATGTGAAGTTTGTGACATGGGAGAATTCACTACTGACAGCAGATAGTTGGTGCATCAGACGCCTTTGACCAGGCACTCAAGCTCGATCCCAACAACGCCCAAGCCAAGTCAGGTCTGGAAGCTGTAAAGCGTGCGATCGACGCCGAGGCCAGTGCCGATGGTGCAGGACTTGGTGGTATGTTCAGCGATCCAAACATGATCGCAAAGCTGGCCGCCAACCCAAAGACTGCGTCTCTGCTCGCTGATCCAGAATTCATGGGCAAGCTTCAGATGCTGCAAAAGAACCCAAACATGGCAGGCCAGTTTATGCAAGATCCTCGCTTCCTGCAGGTCATGAGCGTACTGCTAGGTATTGACATGTCTTTCGGTCAGCCACCAGAAGCCGGAGGTGCAGGTGGTGCAGGTGGTCAAGACGCAAGGGTAGAGGAAGATGTCGAGATGCCCGATGTGCGCCCAGCACCTGAGCAGCCGAAGAAGGAGCCTGAGCCTGAGCCTGAACCCGAACACATCGAAGAGACTGAAGAAGAGAAAGCTGCGAAGCAGGCCAAGGCCGAAGCCGATGAACTGAAGAAGAAGGGTACAGAATTCTACAAGAAGCGACAGTTTGACGAGGCCATTGAAAACTACAACAAGGCATGGGAAACTCACAAGGACATCACATACAAGACCAACTTGGGAGCAGCCTATTTCGAAAAGGGTGATTACGAGTCCTGCATCAAGGCCTGTCAAGAGGCTGTTGAGTATGGTCGAGAAATCCTCGCAGACTTTAAGATCATTGCAAAGTAAGTCTTTCGCCAACAAGTCACATGGTTGTGTCTAACACTGTTTAGGGCATTTGCACGTATTGGTACCGCTTACGAGAGAATGGGCGATCTCAGCAATGCAGTCCTCTACTACCAAAAGGCGCAGACCGAACACCGTACACCCGAGGTGCTTGCCAAGCTTCGCGCCGCCGAAAAGGCCAAGATCCAGGCAGAGAAGGAGTCGTACATTAACCCGGAGGAGGCTGAGAAGGCACGCGAACTCGGCAATGCCAAATTCAAAGAGTCGGACTGGCCCGGTGCGGTTGAAGCGTACACGGAGATGATCAAGCGTGCCCCCGATGATCCAAGAGGATACTCTAACCGCGCCGCCTGCTTCATCAAGTTGCTCGAGTTCCCATCGGCCATTCAAGATTGCGACGAGGCCATCAAGCGTGACCCCGATTTTATCCGAGCATACCTGCGCAAGGCACAGGCATACTTTACCATGCGCGAGTACAACAAGTGCGTGAACACATGCACTGAAGCCATGGAGCACGACAAAGAGGGCAAGCACACACGGGAGATTCAACAACAAGAGGCCAAGGCATTGCAGGCACAGTATGCTGCCCGTGAGGGTGAGACTGAGCAGGAGACTATGGAGCGTATCCAGCGAGATCCAGAGGTGAGTTTTGAGTCAAGCTAATAGTATTTGTTGCTTTTTACTAACGAAACGGTAGATTGTCGGTATCCTGCAAGACCCGATCATGCAAGCCATCTTGCAACAAGCAAAGGAAGACCCCGCGGCGCTACAGGAGCACTTGAAGAATCCCGAGATTCGATCCAAGATTCAGAAGCTTGTGCATGCGGGTGTGATTCGCATGGGACGGTAAAGAATGGTCGATTTTTGTGCATCATGACATGAGTGTTTTTTTTTTCACGAACAGGATCTTAGATGGCAACATGCGGGGTGGTTACACGGCCGATTGGAATGCCTGATTTCTCGGCCAAAGCCATGAGATTTGTATATTTATATGGATCTTGTCCTTTTCTTTCTTTCTCTTCTTCTTCTTTGTCTGCATAGCGATTAAGGTAATGAAAAATTGAACAGCCACGACACTTTTTTTTTCTTTCTTTCTTCTCCCATGCTTAGATGTGTATCGTGCATGCATATGCTCCGGTAAATCCACCTTTCATACTCAAGGTTGATAAAAACGATGAAGAACCGAAGAAGTAAATTGTTCTTTTCCTTTTGATCATATCTTAATCGGACTAAACCCCACTAATAAAATCCAACAACCGCAATAAGGCCCCATTCTCAACCCTACAACCCTCGCCTTCCCTCTGTGCCCTACGTAAACCCTGCGCCAACCACAGCCGAATCGTATGGGGGTCCAGATTACGAAAGTTTTGCTGCCGAATCAGCACGTACGCCTGTGCGCAGAGCGTGGTGCTTTCGGTGGGCGAGGGCGGGGGCCGCGTCTTGCAGGTTGTGCATTCGGGGTCGGAGGGTGAGGAAGGTGGGGGGTCGGAGCAGCAGGGTGGGGGACCGTTTGCGGCATCTTGGAGGTCGAGGGATGGAGGGGTGCTGGGGCTGGGGCTGGGGCTGGGCAGGGCGAGGGCGAGAGATAGGTCGGTGGGGAGGGTGAGGGGGGAGAGGAAGTAGGTTGAGTCTGTTGTGATGGTCGTGGCTGTGGTTGTAGTGTCGGCGAAGAAGGATAGGTCTGGGAGTTGGGATATATCCGGGTAGACGTCGTCGTTCTGAGAGGTTGGATTGCTGTTGCTGCTGTTGTTGTTGTCGTTTTGTGCTGGGATGAGAAATAGTGCGGTCTGGTTTTGAATCGATGTATATGTCGGTGGTGTGATGGATATGATATCTTTTTCTAGTATTCCGCTTTTCATGTTTCTACCGTTGTATTCGTCTCTTTCTGCGGCTTGTTGTCTGAGTAAGGCGATTTCTGCTCTTGCTTCTACTAATAGTCTCTCCGTCTCGGCCAGCTTGAGTTCCAGTGAAGTGACGTGGTCGCGTTGGCGGGCACGGTGCCGTCGTTGGTTTTCTCGCACGCGGTTTAGTGTGTGTTCTGCGGATACGCGCGCGCGCTTGGTTCGAGGCGCGCTCGCTCCTGCGCTTGTGTCTGATGATGAAGGAGATGAAGAGGAAGAAAAAGATATGGGGGAATAGACTGGTGGTGTTTGATAAGACATGATGGCGTTGGATATTTTTCCTTCTTTCTCTCGGAAGGTTGTGTATTGGGTACAGTTACGCAGCAAAGTTTGGAGTGGCTTCTTCTTTCTATACAAATGGGAGTCACAGAGTAGGGTTTTGTGTGTTTAAAGTGTAGGGCACTCAAAGAGGATAGGGATGAGGCGTTGAGTGTAAGAGCTTGGCGATAACATATCGATGAGGCCGTTAGTTGATTGGCTGAAAAGCAAAGGCGAAACTACTTCCAGCCATGGGGATTAGCTCCACTGCAACGGTGTGTTCGTCAACGTCTTCTCCTCTTGTGTACACTGCTTGGCAAAGCTTAACTCCTGATCGTCTATCTTCTCGAAAACTGTCATCGTAATTGATTTCGTGCCGCATGCGATGACGGTGAGATCACGTGCTGTGCTACTACATAGGGTGAAACAATCAGGTCTGTCACGGTCCCTACGCTAGACCACGCAAGAAGAGTTTCATCCTGTGATCCATCCACTCAGTGTCCTTTTTATTGGCTCCACCACCCGCAATATGACCCCATATGCTAGGAATGACCTCGACAAGACCGTTTTGCAGGCTCTCAACCTCCCTGTGGCTTACATAGGGCCTGAAATATTGATCCATTTCGCATGGCATAAGGAGAACTTTTGCTTTGATGCTCTTTAGTGCAGCCTCGAAATCCCCATCTTTGGTGCAGCGAGCAATATCGCCCCGTTGCCACATGCCCAGCAGGGCCAGCAGATCGTCGGCGGCCCAGCCTTCATAGCCCTGAATATTCGTGACATCGTCCCAGTCGCGCAATTGCTGGAAGCCCATCTCCTTGTAGCATTCCTTGTCAAACCATTCTGCACTCGTTAGCCAAGCCGAGTAGGCTTTCCCAAAGGCTCGGATGCCTCTTGCTGGACTGGCGGCATGCTCCAAGGCTGCCTTTGGGCCTTCGAGGAATTGGTAGTTGTGTCTGCTTGTCTTGGCTGAGGAGCAGATGATGACTGCATGCTTGATAAAGTCGGGATGTGAAACTAGCCAATGGTAGGTGATTTGGCCGCCCATGGAGAAGCCCAGCATTACATCGACGTCTTTGATGCCGAGCTCCTCGGTCAGGAGGGGATATTGGGCATTGATGCAATCCATGTATTCAATTTGAGAGGGAAAGTTTGGAGTGTTTGAAGGACTGGAGGATTCGCCATTGCCAAGGAGGGCAAGGAGGATAATTTTGTGATTCTTCAAGGCGCCGTCAGCGTATGTTGGGGTGGTGTTGAGGCGGCCTTTGAAACAAGTGTGGACGACTGCAATCTTGGAGTTGTGTGGATTGAGGATCTTGTAGGCTAGTTTGAGCTTGGGTAGTGTGGAAGCATTGTGGAAGGTGAAATCCGAGACCTCATAAGTCTGGAGGGGCTCGGAGGTGGTATGAGAAGACATTGGTATGTGTGTTGCTGTGGACAGGAATGACAGACTATGGGGGTGGGTGTATTTGGCGGGGAAGAACGAAGGAGGGGTATATGTTTCGGAGGTTATGACGATAGTATGGGTCTCCGTTCCGTCATGGTTAGGTGGAGCCCCACTTGCGGCTCTAGGAACCGCCAAGTCGAAGCTTCATTCAACATTAGACGTATGTGTGTTGATACACAAGTTACTCGTCACGAGAAATGTCCTGGTGTGAACTGCTATGTATGTATGGACACGGCCGAGAATGCTTCACATGCTCTATACAGAGGTGACAGGGGCCATGATCTCACGGAGGGGCGCGTGCGGTGTACATTTTTAGACTCCTGTGTGTCTGTCCGTGTGGAATGATGGCTGACGGGATCGGGCCAGTCATTTTGGTTTCGTGGCCCGGTCAGATTAAACTCTATGTTTGCGACGCGTGTTGGAGTGACATGGTTATAGTCGAGATGAGGATGATGATAATGATGATCGGTGGAGGCTCGCGTGTGGCTAGTGAGCTGGTGGGGCAAGCGTGGCATGAGGATTGTAATGGCAATCTCCTTTGGCAGCATGTCCTACTGTTTGTGGCTGGCGCATCGTGTGTAAAGGCAGGTCGGAAGTCTTGGCGGGGTGTGGTTGGTACGGCAAATGTCAAGTAGGGAGGCCCATCGTCATATCGCTTATTTAGTGCTGAGGCCGATATGGCTCCTCTCCGGGCGCTAACAGCCTGAGGCACAGTAAGCACCTTGTTCCCATCACACATCGCGGTAGGACCCCTGGCCGCCACGGCTGGACGAGTTGGAGATACTGTGTACTACATGTGCAGTCGGTAGGGCAGTGTGCGAGCATACTTGGTGCTTGTGTCTATGGAGCCGACGTCGACGACTGTGGATTGGCGTAAGCTCGCATGGACTTGGCCGCAGATTTGGCATTGCCCACGACCCATTTTCACAAAAAGCTAACGTCAAAGGAGAGCGGACAAGGGGCCACGGCAGCCGGCAGGCGAGGTTAGAATGTGATGATCCTTGTCGCCGCCTTATCACTCCACGCTGCTGGAGCGGATACTGTCGTGTTTCGGGCATAGACCGCTGTGTGGTGTTCCAATTTTGGGATGCGGGACTAAGTATGTAAGTTGTAGTCGCTGTGACAGGAGAGGCACACATACTTTCAACGCATGAGGCTTTTTTGTATCGTTGCCGTCGTTGTCGTTGTCGCCGTCGCCGTCGCCGTTGCAATCGCCGCCGTCGCTGACAGGCGAAAGAGGCTGGCAGACGCGTAGTGTAGCAGCTGTCAAGACACGTGAAACAGCTGCCATGGCCGTCATGGCGCCGGGGCCGCCGTCTTCACGGAGCCAGACAAAGTGCTTGCTGACCGGCAGCCCGAGGGTCTCGTATTGTGGGCGCAAGCATATCCACACTGGCTGCGTGGTACCAGTACCACAGCAGCCTGCACTGGGCTGCCACGCGCAAGCTGGCCGCCGGATGGATTGCATGTGGAGGCATGCGCATGCGCAATCTCGCTCAGGCGCATTTACGAGGGCGTTTGGAATGGCAGAGCCAACACGGGCGTGCAATTAGCGTGCACCCTGGCCAATTTGGCCTTGTCGTCTAGCTGCATGTACCGTACCCTCTCCGCAACGACGAACGGCTACTTACGCTACTAGGCTGCTGCTACCCTCGCATTGCCCTGCTGTCTGATCTCCTGGTCTCGTGTCGCCGTCCCTCTTTCTCTCCGTCCCTCTCTTGTTCTTTCTTTTTTTTCTTGCTTCCTTGTTGTACACCCGTTGCTTCTGTCCACATGCATTGCAAGAAGCGCTCTGGCAACTGCATGTGCGAGTGAAGCCGTTTCATATGCTTGGGCCCTGTTAGAGAAGCCCCATCCATCTCCTCCGCCAATCCACCGCCCGCCCCCGCTGCCGCCGCCGCCAATTGAGCCCTGGACGGGACGTCGAAGCCACCTCACTGCCTCGCTGCCTTTGTAACCACGCACGCGACCACATTGCTCTTCCACAAACGCCCTCCACTACGCCTCGCCGGCCCTGTGCCACCTTCCCCCCGCCTCTAACCACCACCATCTCCACCTTCACCTCCATCGCCCCGAGTCGCGGCTGCACACAGCACCATGGTGGACGCACACGAACCCGCCAGTAAGCTCTTCTCCAAGAGCCGCTGGAAGACCAAGATTCTCGACAAGACCAGCGAGCTCGCTGCCGCCAACGCGAAGAACAAGCCCGTCGACAACAAGGTTGACAACGACGATCTCAACGCCTTCCTCAAACCTTCGACAGACCGTGCCGCCCAGCAGCAGCAACAGCAAGAGGCTGCCGCTGCAGCTGCAGCCGCCTTTCTCAACCGCCCCCGCATAGATGTTGCCAGTGCCCAGCGGTGGCCTGGTGCCCAAACCATTCTCAACAGCGCAGCAGCAAAGAGCCCAGGTCCGGGAGGCTTGAAGTCGGGCACGCGCAAAAAGGGCCTCACCGTGACTTTTGTGCGCACCGTCCCGGAAATCATAGGCCACGGCGGCGACGAGTGTGAGGACCCCGCCATCGAAGTGGCTAAGAACAAGAAGCCCGCGAATGTGCCCGCCGTGGAGCAATTGCCCTCCGAGGTGCCGCAGGACGACACCATCCCCAGCCCCCGCCTCAACGGCATTGGCCGCGCCCCTTCACAGACTGAATACAGGTCACATGCACAGACAGAGTACAAGACCAACCTCACCAGGACACGCACAAATCCCGGCGAGCTGTCCCCTCCTCTGAACCAGAAGATGCAGCTCGGCCAAATCACCACCACCGCACAGCTCCCTCCCACCCCGCCGCGCCACTTGGGCCCCATGGGCCTCGGCGAACGTCCCAAGGGCCTCTCACGCGCGCCCACAGGTTTCGACTCCATAATAGAACCTGCAATGCACCAACCCATGAGGCGGTCGAGCGAAGACTCGGTCTACTCGCAAGATTCAGACAACCTCTCACCCGTCGTATCCAAAGCAATGTCTGCACGCGAGCCCACAATCCAAGAAGAGGAGGATGATTTCCGACCAAAGCCGCTCAAGCGCAGTCAGACTGGCTTTAGCACCATGGGTGAGCAACTCGATGACGAGCCCGCACATCCCGTACCTACAGTTTCGCAAATGCCCGACCTTCATGGAACCGGACAAGAAGATGACGCGCATGCTTCTTTTGCGGCAAGAGTCAAGCAAAGAATGCGTTCAGAAGAGGGTAGGACCTTACACGAGGCGGCGCAGCGTGCAGCGTCAGGCGAAGGGCGGGATTCAGAAGAGAGCTCACAGCGCTCGGTTCCAGGGACGCCCCTCAGCAACGCACACATGGACTCGAGGACATCACCACGCAGGGGGCTCGAGACTGAAGACCCCCAACGATCAAGAGCCCGTGGGCCATCCCCCGGACAGAGACCAATGGCATACCCACACGATATGAACACGCGCGTGCCCTCATCAGGTTCACCGCAGTATACACCTTCTATCACTTCACAAACCCCCGCCTCGCCCCTTTCTCGATCCGATCCTTCCTCCAACCCGTCCATGCAACGAGCAGCCTCGACCGCCGACAAGCCCCATCCTCAAGCTTTTGATGAAATGCCTCGTGTCTCTAGCCCACCTCAACCTTTGGCAGGAACATCAACTTTTCAACAACAGTCTTCGCCACCATCCTCGATACCTGCAGCGCTTGCAATGCCGGCAGGGCCACCAGGTGCTCAAATGGCATCAGGCAGTGCTTCTGGAGCCACCAAGCCTGCTGCTTTACTTGGTCGCTCTGACACACAATCTGCAAATGAGCTGGCATATCGCGATTTTGCTGAGCGCATAACCCATATGAGAGGCATCTTTGAGCTCACAGCCCAGCTTGGTGGTAACATCTATAATCACACTCCTATGCAATGGCTCCGAGTCGCCACTTGGTGGTTTCTAAAAGGACGTACCGGAATGGAAAATCTCATTAGAAGTCAACACAAGTCCACCGACCCGCCACAGGAGCGGCTCGCCCAGCCTCACGTCGATTTGGCCAAGGTGTGGTGGATCATAACTAAAGTCCTCCCGAACCACCCTGGCCTGCAAAAGTACAGCGATGGATCTCCAGACGCCCAAGTCGAACTCGCTCGACAGGCAGGTGATGCTGTGGGCGTAGAGGTTTATGACATCCAGAATGCCATTGGCCACTACATGAAGTTGCTGGTCGGATCGATGAAGAAGCACCATAGCATGCCTCCTACGCAGGCCCTCATCCAAGGCCAGGACCAGGCGATATGGGAAGAATACCCATCATTTGCTCCCGATGCCGCCAGTGTACTCAGCTCGGGGCTCGCCGGCCAGCCAAGCGGTCAGCAACAGGTCAGCCTTTCGCAGTACATTCCTCTTTCCGACACTAAGACTGAATTTTGCTACTTCCGCATGTTTGTCAAAGCTTCGTTGTCGACCGATGACCCTGCCACAGATCGCGTGCCAATGAACGTCGTCCTGTCCGTTTTACGACCCAAGGAGGAATACTCGGCCAAGCTCGCCATTTGCAGTCAAAACAGTCTAATCAATATCCTGGTTGGTCCGGGCTCAGCCATCACATGGCGAGACGTCAACTGGAAACAACAAATGAACCAGATTACTGTGCAGCTACGGCACGGATTTCTTCTTACGCTTGCCCTGCACGAAGCGGATTTCCGTAGTCTATGGTCTATTGTCAATCACATCAGCCGAGTAGAGTCGGATCTGCGAGAGCGAAGAGACGAACGATTTGCATGCAAAATGTACCTCCGCGAAACCACGTACAAGGACCCAGCGAATCCATCCATGTTCTCCCAGGAACGAATACCAGGCTGTAGACTATTGGTGTTCCAAAAGATTGAACGTAGCAGTGAAGGTACTGGAAAGCGGAAACTGCATCGAGGATACCGAATGGTACTGGTCACGCCGCAGCAGCACAAACAAGTCAGCTTGGTCAATCATGAGCTTGGAACGAAACAGGAGCCCATGAACTTTGAATACGTCACCGAGCCAGATCAAGCTCCAGCCCTGAGACTACGTTTCCGTGAAGAGGGGCCGGATAAGCGGTTCAGGATCTGCATGGCCCACCTAGTCTTCCAAGAAGGCAAGGATCGCAATAACCTCTTCGGTACATTCACTTCTATGAATGTTGCGCCTGGCGAAACCACTTTTGCTCAGGTTGCGCTCAAGGGATTTCACATTGAGAGTGCCGACGAGACAGAGGGCTTCAGCCAAAACGGGAGTCGCGTACTTGAAAAATTGCAGTGGGTCGAGGCCAAGGTGATGAATCAAGATCCTGAAGCTGCAGGATTGGAGTCAGCGCCTACTGTCATGAGCGAGAGCTTGAGGATCATGTGCAGACATACTGCAGGTATTGTCTCTGACCGTATGAACTTGGGTGAGTTTGCATTACTTTTCTTAGTGTGTGTGTGTGTGCGCGGGAAAAAGACTAACAGATTCTAGGTCCGGGTGAACTTTTGGTTCGCCTTCCAGTTGACGGTTCTCCCGAACTTACACTGCTCCGCGAGCCCCAGCAAGACATGGCCGTTGCCATTGATGGCAGTCGAACCGATCCCGCTGTTCCTGAAGATCTCGCAAAGTTGCTCCAGACGCTCACAAGCGCGTCAACGATTCGACGCCTGACATTTAACTCGTTTAATGATTTGCATACATTCCAGCTTGCCGTCACTGGGTTCCAGGTCAAGTTTGATGGGCTTGCAGCTTCATTCTCTATTTCGCGTCGACGCATGGTCGTTCCCATCTACAAGCAGTGGACCGCCAACCGACTTCGTCTCCAGATTGTCGAGCAAGACAACATTATCCAGCTCCTCGCTTTCTTCGAAGACTTTTCGCATGCCGATGCCATGAACTTCCAACTCCGTCTGACGGACACGTTTGAAAAGTCGGACAAGGGAGGCAAGTTTGGCCTGAAGCTTGTCGATGCCAAGTTTGCGCTGCCCGTGGATGAACGACGAGGCGAGGGCAAGATCCAAAAGGCCGAAGGCAGACTGACGGGATGGTCTGGTGTCAAGAGGCGCTTTGTGTGCTTGGATGAGATTGAATATCCTGGTGAACATGACGATATCCTCATCATGTTCGACTCTGCAGAGAGTAAGTGTTTTTGTCTTGAATCCTTTCGAAAACAGAATCGAGATAAGAAACTAACGTCGAGTTCTAGCGCGTGATTGTTTCGCCGAAGCTCTCCCTGCTGCAACTATGGAGCGCAAATTCACTGTGCGTAGGAAGATTTAATCGCTGTAGAGCTCTACATAGTTGTATCTCTCTCTCTCTCTCTCTCTCTCCATCTTCCTCGCTGCTACAAAACATGCATGTTTCCTTTGTATAACAAAGTTCAATTGCTGCTTGTTCTTTTCTCATCAGTTCTCCCTGTTTTTTTCTCTTCTTCTTTTCTTTCTATTGTGGATAGAGGGTGCTTTTTTGGGGTTTCTTGTTTCTGGCTAGGAGTTACGGCGACATATCAACGGGAGCTCATATATGATATCACCATCCCCAGAATGAAAGGGGAGGGTTTTAAGGGAGAGAGGAATTTTGTCTGTCACTTATGTCTTTTTGAGGGGTTTTTTTTATCATCCATGCAACTTGTTCTTGTAGCTCTTGCGACTCTTCTAGATCCAAGTTAGCCTGGCTGCGTCTTTCTCCTTTTTTTTCATTCGAACTTTTAGTTCGAGGTCTGGAAACCAGATTGATTGTACGGAAATGGAATTTCAAAGTTTTGTCAAATGGAAGTGTGCAATAGTCAAAAAGATATGACAAAGGCTATTTTAGTTGAGTGTTGCTAGTAGAGCGAAGCAGAGAAAGAGAAGATGAATAGTCAACCATGATCCCTCGCCGTGCGATTGGATCCAAATTAACCAGTTCATTCCATTTCATTCTCCTCCTTCACGGTGTGATCAAATAATGTAATATGCGGACAACGTATAAACAAAACGAAGAATGTAAAGTATTATTATACTACTAGATACTTGGTATGATCGAAAAGAAAGAAAAAAAACGGTTCCAACAAAGGAACCAGTCCCGCAGGTGGGGCAAGCTCCCTTAGCTGCAAATATGGCAAAGAAAACAGAAATCAAACTAAGGTATCCAAGCGGTTAATAGCGCGAGATTGATGATGAGAGTCGTTAATGGTCGTAATTGCGGTTTGCCGGTTAAAAACAAGGATATATGTGCGTTATGTTGCCGAAAAGCCAAAAAAAAGCAGGGTTGTTCCAATCGATAGATGGTGGGGAAAAAACACATGTGGTATCCAGAAGAAGCGGTTGCGTGAGTTGAAAATGGCGTGTCGGGGGTAATGAAGATGGAAAGACGATTGCATGACAACATCCGGCGGCCCCCTCTTCACTGAATGACGCGATGAAAAACAAGATGAGAAGCTGGAATAGTAGCTTCAGAGTGCAAGCCCCTTCTTCTTCTTCCTCCTCCTCCACGCCCATGCCCTCTTTTTCCTCATCTACTGCGAAATGGGCGATTCAGGCGTCACGGGATCGATATAGTACCTGTGTCCAATACTCCGTCTGATCTTCTCCCTCCTCTTCTCTGTGCGCCGTTCCTTGATCTTCTCTTTTACTCCAGATATTCCAATGTATTGAACATGGTACTTCTTCAACCCTGGAATACTCTTGCCTTGTCTCCATGTGCCTCGGCGACGACGAGACTGCTCGTATTCGATAGAGAGGTTATCAGGGACAGATGAAGTGCGGCGGAGATCGTGGTTGGAGCGGCGTTTGGTGATACGGCCGCCGCCATGGCGTCCCAAAGGTTGCGTAGGAGCTTGAATGCCGAGTTTGGGTGAGGATGAGGAGCCATCACTAGATGAACGAAGAGACTGGGCAATATGTGGGGGAAGATTGACATGGTGTCGACGTTTATTCGTGCCGTGGCGCTCGACACCAAGGGAGTTGCCGATGAGGAAACCACCCGACCCGCGAAGGCCGCCTTTTAGCTTTTTGAGAGTATTGGCTCGTCTTGGTGTCTCTGGTTCAGGCTCTGGATCTTCAACGTCGCTTGTGTCGCCTCCTTGTGGTAGTCTTTCGTCTTCCCCACCCTCATCCTCACTGTCGGAGAATTCATCCCAAAAGCCGCGTGGGCGCCAAAAGGGATGAAGTGTGCCGTCCTCGTCGTTCACGGTAGAGGCCTGTGGATTACGGTACGTGAGTTTTTCCTCTTCATTGTCGTAATGCGCACGACTGGCCCCTTTGCGAGTCAACAGCGGTGTGATGAGGTTATCGGAATAGCGGCGCGCTCGCTGCAGAACAGACAAGCGGCGTTGTGGATTGGAGTCGGAACGACGAGGCGGTCCAGGTGATGGAGCCATCGGCTTTTCCAGTTCCTCCATAGGCGTTGGAGGAATAAAGTTAATCATGGGCGGCTCTGGGGGTTCTCGAGGATTTTCAAGTGATGACTCGGCAGAGTTGGTCTGTGGCAGCTCAGTCTGCATCGGAGGGGTCGAAGGCTCAAAAGTCAGGGTCGGTTGCTGTAATGATTCTTCATTGCTGTTTTGTCGACTCGTCGCAGGGGGCGATGTCACGGCTGGTGTGATACGAGGATCCTGCGCGGTCAAGTGTGAAGCCCCGGTCAATTGGCGCTGTTCCTGCAGCATCGAGTTTCCACGAGCAAGCTGCTGCACGACAAGGAGAGAGTTGTTGTTGTGGGGAAAGATGCTCACAGCAGTAGCCTCAGTGACTTCGACAGTATCGGAAAACTGAGAAAACGGGGTGGACTGGGAAAAAAGATGCCGAGCCATGGCGTGTTCTTCGGTCCGTGAAGCTGAACGTGAACCCGACCGATCGAAGCTGACACGACTCTGGTCACCCGAGTAACGGTGCCAATCAGGTGAGGCTGAGGAACGGTCTAAGGGGAGTGAGAATCGTTTTGGGTCCCAGGAACCTGGTCGTGATGAGCCCGGCCTTGACGCGCGAGAGGCTGGTCTTGAAGGACGTGAGCCTTGTCGCATAATGGGCGATCCATCCTTGAGGGGCGGGAACTTATTTAGGTTCTCCAGTGTAGCAGGATTGGGGTTGGAAGCAGCAACCAGAGTAGCGCCTTCGGCGGTCTCGCGGTCCCCAAGAAGACGTCGAACCCGATCGAGCATGGCAGATGGCACCTGGGCTTCTTCCACAGGGTTACTGGCACCAATGAAGACGTCGCGCTCAACGGGCTCATCTGTGCCCGAACTGGACAACTTGGGAGGGTCATTTTCAACTCCAGTTGGCAGATTCGGATCAGTGACAATAAGCGATTGTCTCACTTTTCTCGACGTTGGTGACATTTGACGTGGCTTTGGCGATATAGGCGGTGATGGTGCGCTTGGAAGCACAGGTGGCTGAGTGAAAGGGTTCCTCTCCTCGTGGGGGCTTGCAGAAGGCAGTATTTCTGAAAAGTTACGAGGTTTGGAGGACCGAATTGTGCGTCTTGCAGTTTCAGGTGCAGAGTTGATGCGCTTGTGGTGGCTCCCACTCAGCCTCGCCGCTGCACTGTGTCTACTCAATATGTCGGCCGCAGGTTGTAGCACATGGCGGACAGATTCTTGGTGCGCTAGTGTGTGTGCTGAGCTGTCAATGGTCCTCTGTCGCAGTGACAATGAAGGGGACATGATGCGATGCGATGATGAAATGTCTGACGCAACACTGCTTCTGCTATTCCGGTCAGCAATGCTTGTCCTCTTGTGCACCAAACGATGGACCGGGGCGCTGTCGGCTTGCGACACAATGGAACTGCGGTCCGAATACGTGAGGGAGCCAACATCTGTCGAAGAGCTCATGTCTCTCCTGTATGCCATGTTCTTGCCAGAGTGTCGCAGGGTTTGCTTCCTTTGGGGCGGCGTGACTATGACCTGGGCCGACACTACAGTCGAGGCTACTGACGCAGTCGAGAGCCGCTTGCTGCTGGCCTCGCGCTGCTTCTCTGATGACATGCGCCTGTTTTCGGAGGGCCAGCCAATGGATTGCGCAAAGTTTTCGACAGACGGCGTGGTCGGGCTGCTGTGGCCGACTTGGACGCGTTTGCGCAGACTCGAGGCACGTCGGGCTCTGGTGGGAGAGGGCGATGCGGTTTCGACAACGGTGACGGCAGGTTCGGGTGTTTTGCAAGGAGATTTTGATTGCGGTCTGCGCTTCTTCCGGACAGTGACATTGCGCATCAGCTCTGTGTTCCATTCGCGATCTGGGATGTCGTCCATGGTCGGGGATACCTGGTCGGGGGTTGTATCCACCGTACCCACATCTTTGGCTGTATCCACCTGTTTAGTAGGGGTAACGGGGAAGGAGGGAGCTTGCAGGGTAGTTGGGGTGACATCATTTTTGTCCTGTTCAAAAGCAAGACCGAGCCCGTGGTCTTCTTGGACGGTGCTGAGCCTGTCAGTGGGTGGTGTTGCACAGGTGCTTTCTTCGCGGTCCGAGGAAATGGGCTCTTCTCTTGCCGTCTGGAACGAGGTGGCTCGGGAGGAGGGATACGTATAAAGCGGTGGGCGCTCGAGGGTGGCATTGGAGCCTTCGGAAACATTTCTTCGCGGCGGACTTGGATCGGGTGTTGGTGGGCTTCTGGCATTGACGGGGGTGCTGAGGGACGACTTTTGTGATATAAGCGAATTTCTCACGCTATCGGCATGGGGCGGCTGCTCTGGGGCGGGAGAAGATTTGCCATCTTGCGAGGCCGTGGGTGGCGTAGGCGGGAGGCCGGTGTCTGCTCCATTCAGCCCTCCCGGTGAGGCGAGCAGGGTGCTGTCCTGGCTGCAGACGGTGGAGTCGCTGTCATCGGTGGATTGTGAGGTATACGAGTCGTCGCGCTCGAGGGATGCTGGGACTGGACGGGTTGGGTCACTGCGGCGCGGGAGCTGTTTGGACTGGCGGAGATTGGGAGCAGCGTGGAAGGCCGACTCGAGGCGGGCATAGACGCCAGGCGCAGGTTCAGCCATGTCGCAGCGAGGAGGAGGGCGATGGTCGGTCGTCGTGTGCCTGGTGGTGGACCTTAGTGGCCGCTGCAAGGTGGCAGTTGGTCTGGCTTCAGGACGAGGCCATGGCGTCGGGGCGCAAGAGGGCAGGGGGGCTCGTGGTTACGTGTAACGGCGGCGGCGTCGGGGTTGGGAGGGGGCCAGCGGTGCCTGGCGGCTATGTAGGGGGCCGGGATGGCAGTGCGCTTGGTCGTGGGCTCTATCGAGGAGATGGTGTGGTGGTGACGCAGGTAGCCTTGAAGGTGCAGCGCCAAGGCTGGCGTTCACGATAGAGGACAGCAGGCGCACAGCTGGGGGAGAGTGGGTGGGTGTTGAGGCGGTGACTGTAGCGGCAAGCGTGGATGCCGTGGATGCCGATGGAGTTTTTATCGTCGTGGCGGTTGTCGCCGTCGTGGCAGCGATGCGGGGCGGACGAGGAGGAAGAATTGCAGCCAAGGGGGCAGACGACGGTGTGCGTGGGCGAGGGAATGCAGGGCAGGGCAGGGCAGGGCAGGGAGCTACTTACGCCTACGCCTACGCCTACCACGCTGTGCTGTGTCTGTGTCTGTGTCTGTGTCTGTGTGTCGATGCGCACACCCACACCGGTCTGGGCATGAATGGCGGCTTGCATGCCGTGCCATGCCATCCTGTGCTGTGCTGTGCTGTGCTGTGCTGCGTGGCCCGCCCAGTCCCGCTGCGACATATACTTACTTACTTACTTACTATACTATTAAGCCCATGCAATTCAATTCCCCTCCTCTCTCCGCGACCGTACGTCTAATTGTCAATTGTTGCTCTCGGTGGCATACATACTACCTCAAACCACCACACACTGTCGTTGGGCGTGTGCGTGTGCGTGTGCGTGTGCGTGGAGCGGCTGGCGGGCGCTGACAGCAGCAACGCCATGCCCCCAGCACCTCGGTCGTCTCCTCATTCGCCTCAATCACGACGCCATTCTCTTCACCCCGACCATTCTGCGTCACTTCTATGCATTCCCCTCTTTCCCCTCGTCCCTTCTGCACACCCCCCTACGGCTGCCCGCATTCACCTTGAGTCATGTGCTTTCCACCTCCCAGTCCCATTCCAGACCATTCCCTCTCTCTGCTAGACTCGGGCCAATCGGGCATGCATACATAAGTACATGTATCCTCCCATGTCCATATGTATCTATCTATGTACAGCTGGCCATGGCCTGCATCTACCCCCTCGAGTCTCTTCGGTTCTTCACTGCACAAAACTCTGCAACAAGCTTCAGGCTTGTGCTTGTGTGGCGTTGCGCCATGGCAGCCACAGCATCATGTTGCTGCCGCCGCCAGTAAGCAATGAATATCCAGCATTAAAATTTCGTCCAATACTAGCCCAGACACTTGCATATCTCGACGTTGTCTTTTCCACGTATTAGCCTTGTACTACTCCACCACGTAAGCACGTACTCATCAACACCATTCCAATTCAACTCCCGACAGCCATGACAATAAGGAGCGTCACAATGCCGCAATGCGACCATCTGCCTGTCATTGAAGCCTCAATACCTCACTATTACAATCTACAAGGATGCAAGTGACGTCACGAGCAGCCAATGCCATTCTGATCCTTAGCTCAAATCTTCATCACAGTGGATCCTAGCAACCTCCAACATGGATATAGCAATGGACCAGCCAAGCACTGCACACAACATCACGCACATATACGGTTTCAGTTTTGTAACATTTCTCATTACATGATTCCAATTCTTCTCCAAACATGCATGCCATCGCAGTCACCCAATACGGTCCAATATCTAATATAAAAGCAATTAACCTCCCGCCTTCTGCAGATCCACAAGGCCACGACATACCCGTCCGCGTAAAAGCCTGCTCTGTCAACCCAGTCGATACCAAAGTCCGAGCAGGAACCTATGATGACTACCCAGACTACTATGACCGAACCCCTAGTCTGCCTCAAATTCTCGGCTTTGACGGCGCTGGCATAGTTGAAAGCGTGGGGTCCGAAGTCGCACATTTCAAGCCCGGCGATGAAGTCTACTACTCTGGCTCACCCATCCGCCAGGGAAGCAATGCAAAATTCCAGCTCGTGGATTCACGAGCAGTTGCGCTCAAACCAAAGAGCTTGGACTGGGGCCAGGCTGCCGCTATGCCCCTAACTTGGATCACAGCCTACGAAGCCCTTGTTGAACGAATGGAGATTCAGCGAGGCGAAAAGGCCGGCATTCTCATCATCAACGGGGCCGGTGGTGTCGGCAGCGTCGCTAGTCAGATTGCGCGCCATGTCCTTGATCTACCTGTTGTAGTGACCACGGCATCGAGAGACGAAACAGTCAAGTTTTCAAAGGACGTCGGGGGTGCTACACACACCATCAATCACCACAAGGATATCTCCGCCGAGATCGAGAAGCTCAAGTTAGACGTCCCTATCAAATACGTCTTCATCACGCACACGCCAACATCGGGCTACCTCGCTCCTGCAGCAAAGATATGTGCCCCCTTTGGAAAAGTCTGCTCCATTGTTCAGGACAAGGAGATGCCCATGTATGCTACAGAATTCATGGCAAAGAGCCTGACTTTTGTTTGGGCCCTGCTAGGTACTAAGCCCTACTACGGCGTTGACGTCGAAAGCCACGGTAGGATATTGGAAGATTTGGCGAGAATGCTAGACGAAGGAACGGTCAAGTGTCATTGTATGCAGAAGCTCAAGCTAGATGAGGAGGGGGTGAGGAAGGCGCATGAGATTATTGAAGGTGGCAAGGCTGTTGGCAAAGTTGCGCTGGAATTCTAAGTGCATAGTAGTTGTATGATATTTATGAGATGAATTTCGAATCTCTCCCCATCCAAAACCAAATAAGAATAACCCATTCCTGAGGAACATTGTAGTATCATAATTGATTTTGACGACTGCACCATTTTTCCGAGCCAAAATGCTGTATCCAGTCACCCCAGATAGCCCGTATCAGCTAATACAAAACATTATAGTTAAATAAGATAAATATGATTACCTAAAGGCCAAGGCTCACGAAGAAATGTCCATCTCATCCTTTCCCCCGGTACTCCAAAATGGAAAGTCCTACGTCACCTTCCGCCTTGTCCATCCCATTCGGGTAATCGTACCCGTCTCAACACCACTCACCCACACCACCACCTATCCTCATCTCCAAACCACCTTACAATAACACATCCCCTTCCATCCATCATGCCAATAACTGTAAGATCCTACACCCTCCCCCCAACCGCTCAAATCCCAAACTCCCCCATCCCCCTCCTACACTACCCAGGCCTCTTGAAAGAAACCGTCACATCTCCCACCTTCACCCCCACCCAGCTCCTAGACCTCTACGCCAAAAACGGGTGGCAAACCCAATGGATCGCAAAGTATGGGCCTGACATTCAATCTCACTACCACTCTACCACCCACGAAGCCATGACCGTCATTTCCGGCGTGGGCGCCACCATCCGTTTTGGCGTTGCCGATGCGCCCGGATGGCAGGCTGGCGCGTATGCGCCTGGGGAAAGGGGTGAGCAAGGGGAAGGAGGTGGAATAGAGATTGAAGCACGGATTGGCGATGTTTTTATTATTCCCGCGGGCGTGGCGCATAAGACGTTTGCTCCGCAACCGGAATCCCGCGAGTTGGCATTTCACCAGCCGGAAGATATCGCTGGGGGCAGGGCTGCGGAGGTAAATGAAAAGACTGAAGAAGAACGAAGGAGGTTTTTCGAGAGGGTCCCGACTCAAGGCGAGTTTATGATGATGGGGGCGTATCCGTATGGAGGGGTGTGGGATTTCAAGGTTGGAGGGGAGAGGGGGAGAGAGCATGTGTGGACTGTGCCTTTACCGGAACTGGATCCGGTGTTGGGGGATAGCAAGGAGGGGCTTGTGGGGTTGTGGAGTTATTCTGGGCTAGAGAGGTAGAGGGAGGAGGGGGAATATGGACATGTTTTTGGGGCCGGGAAAGTATTCTTTTTGATGGATTGAGACATCTGGATGGAGAGGTGGCGCAGTGGGTTTTTCTTCAGGATACCAAGATTCTTTTACCACGATGCCAAAGTATCCGCAAGGCCAAGAGTTTAACTCTCTCTCCCCCTCTGTGATACTGAGATATAACTCCTAGATATCAAAGACTAGTTTAGTATCTCAACTAAATTTCTTTTAGATTTTTGATTAGTAGTAAGGAGTTTTCGAGTTGTAGCGCTAAAGAATTAATCTTAATTTCTTCTTATTCAACCACTACACTACTCTCAAGCTGGAAACACTATATCTAACTACTTTAGAGAGCTATCGCATAGTCAATACAATCTATCATCATAAAATGCGCAATTAAACGGGCTCTTAGCTACCCACGAAGTCCACCCCGCGACCTTCATCTTCAACACACTTATTCTACTACTCTGACACAAATACTACTAGAACCGCTGCGTATCTATTCTAAAATTGGTTCGACTACTCCTATGTATCACGGAAAGGCGGAGCTTGCACTTACGCAGTACCATCGATAAATTGTGACATCGTATTTGTTTTGCCCAGTATCGATAACATAGCGATCACGAGCACAGTTGCAAAAACAACAACGATCATGCGACTCTTCTCTCCCTCTAGTAGGGTGTAGAGCAGAACTGGTGCAAGGAGGACGGCGACCACGATACAGGCAATGAGAACGCGGGTGATGAACGAGCTGTGTGAAACATTGAAGATGAAGATGTTGGAGTCGCGGGAGATGAATCTTTTTTTGGGTCCCTGGTCGCTTTTTTAGTATACTGATTGTCTTGAGGAGATTTACGCGAAACAATGTTGCCAACAGCACGGCGCCGATCCGGTTAGGTGAGCAAACTTTTTTTTTGAAACACTCAATGACAGATATGATGCGGTCTTTGATCCATTATTCTAATGCTTCCACACCAGACTCTTTCTCCGGACCGAGCGTCATCAGATCACGGTTCTGGGGACATGTACTCGCGTTCGTTGCGACCGAGACAAGCAGTGTTGTTGAGAAAGTTTCTCAGACTCTAAACGCTGCGGTGAGGTGCTTTATTGAAAGCTAGAATGTCTTTTCCTCGTTGCACAAATGTATCTAATACCCATCATCAGCGGCCTTTCTGTGCCCCCCCCTCAATTACAGCTTTTTTCTTTCTTGATGAAACTGATGGTTAAATTTACTATAATTTGCTAATCTTGCATTTATTTCGTCTAGTAATGTAAGTCTTTTACTGTTTTGATCCAGCCCGGCTGCAATTGAGAAATACTAGTGCCTATGAGCACGACTCCAGGTCTTGGGCAAAACCATAATCTCCCTTTCGCCGAAGAATGGATACGAGTGGTGAAAGGATTGATGATCTCACTCAATTTCGAGGTTGCTGAACCATCACCTAACCTTCCCGAGGTCTTGGACGAGCTTCGCCGCAGTCAAATTTTACATTTTGCAGTACACCGAGGCCCTAACGATGAAAACTTGTGAGCCAGTTCCATTCTCTTGAGAGACTGGAAGACTAATTATCTCACAACTGAAGATGTTCGCTCAACGTCTCTGGCTAACTTGCCACAGTTTCTGGCGTACCTTTCTGCGTGCTCAACTGGCCCAAACAATAACACAAGTACTCTGCTTGTGGATGAAAACATCCACCACATCAGTAGTTTCAGATTAGCTGGATTTCGTCACATAGTTGGGACACTCTGGGATGTGCAGGACGAATACTGCGTTGATACTGCAAGAGTTTTCTATGGGACGTTGAGAGATGAAGGGATTTCAGATGACGCGGTGTGTCTTGGTCTCCATAGGGCAACGATGACTCTGAGGAACAGGACTATTGGCACACTTGTCAAAGTGGGCTCATCTTTGACGAAGACGAGTGTAGAGACTACCAATGTAACAGTTTGAATATCGTTTAGTGTACAGTGACTGATTAGATTTAGGTCACAACTATCGATGTCTCACAAACAGTTAACGAAACTTCTATAGATCTAGTTGGTGTCAACAAGGCTTCTATTACCTCAGACGTGCGCACGGCTAAACTAGTTAATAGACTAGCAAAGCAGGAGAATAGATTGCACCCGCGGTATTGGGCACCATAGGTTCATTTTGGATTATAGCACGTTTATTGTCTAGTAATTCCTCTAGATATCACTTGGAGCAGGGTTAGAGATAATAGATATAGATACAGAATTACACTAATGTAACTACGAATTAGGACTTCCAAAGGGAGAGTTTAGCATAAGGCCGATTGCAGGAATATGTAATCAGATGGAGTGACCCGAATTAAGCTCACTTCTATATACTATAACTGAGCCTTTTATATTGATTGATAAGAGGAGGTGATTAATAGCTTGACTATGTTTCCTAGAGACACGTTTAGGATTAAACATCCACTTTCACCAGAATGAATCATATTATTGAAAGGCGACAAAGTAACGCACTACCTGTTTACCTCTTCATGAAGCACCCTATGCAGTATATACTGGCTGTGACAACGGCGCGGCTACGAAGGCTGGATACGCCGCTATTTCGGCTGTGGCGGCTTCGTTCAAGGTGTTTCCCAATGCCAGAATATGTAAGCGAGGAGATCAGCGGGACGCGTGGGCATCCGTCGTTGATGTTGTTGTTGTTGTTGTTGTTGTCTCAAAAATACCCCATGCCAGCCGCCATTAACAGCATCTCTCATTTCGCACCAGCACTCCTCTCTACCTCCCTCTGCACCACCACCTTCCGCCTCCGTTCCACCGCCGGATCCAGAAAAGGCGATGGCGTAAGAAGAGGATTATACGAAACCACTATCGGCATTCCGTCAACACATGTATGCTAAAACACAATATGCAATCTCATATGCCAACATACCCTTTGCTTTGCGCGGCTCAGTACTAAACATGACTTCGTCCCGCGACGCAGTCGTGTTTTGCACCGCCGTCGACGTCAGGGATGTAGTGGCTTTCTTCAAGGGCCGCTTTGGGAGGAGCGTGTGAGGCATCGGCAATCTTGAACGCGAGCTCTTTTATATAGTATGTGTATATGTTGGCTTCGGGGATAGTGTGCGGAACATCGGATAGCAGCAGGAGTTGCTGCGACCCGCTGCGTCTTTGGGATCCGTGGTACTGGTACAACGATCGAGTTTATGTTTTGGGTGACGACGCTAAGGGCGGCGTGGAGTACCGCGTGAGGTACGTAGCACAACATCGATTGACAGGTGGAGCCGCGGGTACGTGCCGAGAGTTAGGCGAAGTCCGCTAGACCGAAACAGGAGGCATCCACAGTTTATCAGATAGTCATCATGTAAAGATTTAGACATGCACGGAATCTCATGTTTTTGGGAAGGGTGACAAGAAAGTATAATCAGAGTTTCGATGCAGACTCCATTGTTTATGGTATTATTCTCATAAGTAATAGTTCAATCCTCTCCGTTCTCGAAGTCATGGTGATATCTACAACCCACTCTTCTCGTTCTTCTCGTCGCGTACGCTCAAAGTATCGACGTTCTCGGCATCGCCAATCTCCCTGCCGCCCATAAAGTTGCTCTCCTTCATGTTGTTCAGTGCGTCTTCTTGTTTGTCTGCCTTGCGGAAAGTCATCCAGAAACCAATACCACCACACAAGGCAACAACAGCGACGGAACCGTAGTTCCATACCAACAGAGGATCTTCAGACAAACTGACAAAAGCCTGACCCAGCGCGGCAGAAACTGCAGAGGTGGAAAGGGCGATAGCTTGGACCGTCGACTTCATGTTGTTGGGAGCCTTGGTGTACGCATACTCGAGCTTGGTGATGGATGCCATGATTTCGGAGAAACCAATTAAACCGTATGGAACGACCTGAACCCAAACTGTAATATCGGCGTTGCAGTCCTTACGTGTCTTGCTGAGAGCGTTGATGTTGTCTCCACATGGTGACAGCTTGTAGATGTAGGACTGTATAACGCAAGCCGACACCATAGCTAAAGAGCTAAGCGCGAATCCAGCCGTAATCTTCTTGATGGGCGAGAAAACAATGCCTGCCTTCTGTAGTCCAGGGTAGATGACGAAGTCCATGATCGGAATCAGGATGACGATGAACAGGGGGTTCAGCTTTGCAACGATATCGTTTGGAACCTGACCTAGGTTCATTGTATTTGCTTGAGAAACAAGGTTCCCCTGCATTTGGTTGTAGCTTAACCAATAAAGCGGAAACCACAAGAAAACCTTGCAGGCAAGAATTCCTCTTCTTACTTCGTCAACCCAGGCATCGTCAAAAGTCATCCAATCTGGGACGGGACGGTTGTTGCGGCGAAGAACAGATGGTTTGATCCTCTCCCAGAAATCTCCGTCCTTGAACGTGTTCTTGCGAGGAGAGTTCTTGACACCGAATTTAACAAGCTTAAAGGCTTTGCCCATAACGGATCCTGTGGGTGGTGAAAGCTTGTAGTGCTTCTTCATGGTGACTAGGATGAGCGGGCAAAAGATATAGCAGATCGTTGGAAGCGTGTATGCCCTGTATTCACAGTCAGTAGTTACACAATGAGTTACAAAAGACAGTGATCCTACAGATAGAAGGAGTGGAAGTGCTCCGAGTAGACCATTGCAATAGATCCGGTGATAGAACCACAGTTGATGAGGAAGTAAAAGTAAAGATAAATGCGTGCCGAGGTAACAGCAGGGCAGACAATTTCCTTCTTTCCGTTCTTGCGAACGCGAACATAGGCCCTTTGGTCCTTGTATTGCTCTGCGATCAGGGGCGAGATATTACTCTTGAAGCCACCAGTGCCAATGCCCATGATTACGAGACCAACCGAAAAGATGGAAATGGCGACTTTGGGCTTTACAATGATTGGAGGAATTGCAGATAGGATGAGGATGATGTGACCGATGATAGCAATGATGTTGGAGTACTGAATGGTTTTGTAGCGTCCCCAGTACTCATCAGCAAGCCAGGCACCTCCAAGAGGTGTGATGTAGGACCAAAACTGGTTGAACATATTCAGTCCCGTACTGGCACGCTGGCCCATATCGAGCGCTCCTGGAAGGAGTTAGTAAGATAGTTTATTCGCTACCATGAAGTTCCACTTTACCGGAACCAGGCTTCTTGAGAAATCCAGCGCCTGTAACTGAACCTGGGGGCAAGGGCTTCTGAATGAAATCTAGCGGCTGCAGTTAGTAAAGATTGCAATAAACGAACAGTACGTGACTTGGCTCAAGCTTACTAACGAAGACAGCACTGGTGCCGTAGTAACTGAAGCGCTCGACAAACTCGACAACAGCCACAGTCCATGCTTGCCATGGGATCTTTCCGGCGACTCTGGGGAGAGTGGCCCATTCTTCTTCTGTAGGAAATGGAAAGGCACTGGCGCCGCTTGATACGGAATCCGTATCGAAAGGAATGGGATCAGTCGTCATGGTCGCTCCCTTGGTGATCTCGAGAGACGCCTTGACATCTGTAGTAACCGCCATTGCGCCGTGAGACGGACCAGTGGCTGGTCTGCAAAGGCAAGAGTGCAAAAGCGCGAGACTCGCAGAAGTGAAGTAACACAACGAGCGGTAGACTCAGAGTTAAGGGATGGGTACATGTGCGCCTTCATATAGCGACAAGCGAAACTACACCTCGGGGCATTAGACCAGACTTTTGCATGGATGGCACGCGACAATCAGAGCATTCAACCATGGAATTCGCCTCCTGCTCACATCTAGCCCGTGTTATCATAGCCATTGCATCCAGAAACAGTACCCATGACCCACGGTAACTCGGCTAGTCCGGTCGAAGGATTCTGGCACAAACCATCAGGCATGCTACCGCGGTTAAGCGCGCTGTTGGAGGCTTCCAAGCCCGTTGTAAGACGCTTCATCAAGATAAGATAGGAATGAGGGATGGGGCTGGGCGTTGGATTGGCGCGGCGGAAAGGTTCAAAGAAGACATGCCAAGCGGTGCTAAACAAGAAAAAGATAACGCCAGTCAAAGCTTCTGCGAGGCTCCGCAGTGCCAAGATGTTCCCCGTTTCTTGCTCTTGTCACCTACTGATTGCGCCTTAGCCTCCCCAAGGTACCGTTCACGAGACAACTGACTGGATACAAGACTACTTTATCCATGCGGGCCAAGGGCTTGGTCTTGGGGCAGTTGGGATAAGCGTTTTGTTATTACATGCCTCCTTCTACAAACGAACACGCGCGGCATGATTGTCAATGGGGCGTACTTGTGATGGTGTCTCCTTGCATGGCGAGGAAGCGGCGGTTAATGTTCAACTGAACCAAAGGTGCGCTGGGTGGGGATCGAGAATAGAACATCCACCGAAGTCCCACCAACCCGGATTTCAGACGCCAAAGTGCTCAGAGTAACGAGAGATGTAAATCGAAGTAAATTCTTATGTAAAGAGTGCTATTTAATAGAGACGACAAATCATATGTCCCAGCAAACTCCAAACAGCAAATAGCAAAGAAGGAGACTGTCAAACAATTGTGGCGATTTTAAGACATGCCGAAGCCCATACGCTGGTGACTACGGCTCACAGACAAAACAATAAATGCCGAGTTCGTATCTGCCAAAAGCTAATAACTTCATAATAATCGGTAGATCAAAATAGCCACCTCGACTAAAAGACTACCAACGGGCCGGTCAACAGATGCACAATCATCAGCCTTGTTCCAACTGACGGGATCATGGATCGCGTGCTCGGATAGGTTCATCTCATAAGTGCTCTAACATGTGCAATGGAACGATCCATGACTGCAGCCTTTCCATTACTGGGATGCACATCCTTTCCCGCACTGTTCTCCATAGCCCCAGCGTCACGGTGCAGGCCTGGCATCGCTCTAGTTCTCTAGAATAGTATCACCTGCAGAAAGCTCGTACCCTACCTTGTGTGTTGGAGACCACGTTGACGGATCAATCCATCCCGACAGTTAAATTCCACATGTCCGGCATCTAGCTTGAGATGAGATCCGCCAACCGTCTTAGTAAGGCCATGTACATCTCATCGTTCTTGACGCGACTGCTCAGTGCAATCTTGATTATTTCCCGACTAGAAGGATTCACTATATTCGCGCTTGATCGACTTCGTACTTGAAACCTTCATGGTGTTGTAGTCAAAGGTTCTATTCATAAACCTTGCCGAATCGCAGTCTGATTAAACTCTGATACAGGTCCAAAAGATGTAGGGACGAAGCATTATACGAATAAAAATCAAAAACATCATACGTGGATCACGAAAACACAACCAGTCACAAACTCGATGACAGCTTGATCACTACACAATTTCTTTCGGCTCGAGGATATAATTCGCTGAAAAGATTATAATACACTATGCACATTTTGCCCTTGATTCATCGACCCCTCCTACAAATGCATTCATCCACAAGTGCTAGTAAACGCCCTTGGACCTCAAACGCCCCAAAAAAGACATAATGCGATGTGATCTGATTACGCTCATTCTCATTTTCCCTTCTCATCCATCTCCAACCACTACCTGTTTCCCACATCTACTCAAACTGGTTCTCCCGATCAACCCAAACATCCTCCAGCTCCGCAAAGTTATGGAAATGCAACGGCCTGTGCACAGGGTCGTAGAAGCGAACGGGGGTATCAAGACGCACATGCACAGGCTTCTTCTCGACAGAACCAAATGCGCTGCCCATGAAGCTGTAGTTCCAGATGCCATTGTCAGGAACCAAGAAGTATCCGCGAATCTTGTCAGACAGTAGCAACTGGCACTTCTCACCGAAGCTGGTGCTGAAGCCGGCGGGGTTGTCGGACATAGTATCCTTGTTCTCGGCGCCCCACTTGTAGCCGTTGGGCGTGAGGGCCCAGGCGGCGAGGGAGACGGAACCGGGGGTAAAGGACACGGTCATGGAAACAGTCTTCTTATCCCAACTAGCGTGCTGGTTCATTAGACGAGCATGCTGGGTAACGTCGCTGGCTTGCATGTACGGCGGCTCATTTCCACTGACGGTGTGGATGATTCCCAGCGGCTCTAGATTGTCCAGATACTCGTGTCTCGGCAGCTCCTTTGGCAGCTGCACGTCACGTGTGTTACCAACTTGCGGGATCATGACAATGGTGCAAATCTCCTTCACTTGGTCATTGTCTTGTGGCGACTTGCCATAGAGGTAGCCCGCAACTTGAACGCGAAGATCGGCAATGGTGATAAATCGCTTGAGTACGTTCTTTGGCATGACATAGGTGAAGTGGCCTTCCTCCTTGACGTCTTCAGAGTTGATATAGATGTTGTTGGCACGAGTACGCAGGTTGGACGTGGCAACAGCCCTGGTACGCCACTCTGTCTTGGAGGCGAAGGAAGCCTGTTCATACTGCGAAGTTGTTGTAACAACCATCTCCTCACCGTGGATGTTCTGCGTCTTAGTGGTGACGGCAGTCAGTTGCTGCTGCTCCTCCTGCTGCTTGTCGATCTCGGCAGCTTGTTGACGTTGCATCGATGGCGCTGAAATCTCCATACCCAAGATAATATCACGCACTTCACTGCTGGTGAGTGACGAAGTGTTGACATTGTTCTTCTTGCCATAGTCGAGCAGGATGAGATCACGAAGTTGCACTTCAACCTTGATCCAGTCCTCGTCCGTTAGTGAAGGCCAGATGTGATGCTCCTGGGTGATGACCGTCTTGTCAGGTCGCAAGAGCAGCTTGGTCTTGTCTTGGTTGACATGAAGCGCGCGGAGAATCAAGATCAATCTCGAGAAAGCAGTGTATGACGAAATCGTCTTCAACCACTCGTCGTACAGGTTGAAAAGCACCATCTGAGGTCCGGTGGCTCGCAAGATCATGTCACCGAGCTTCTCCACCTTCATGGCAGCTTGGAACGGTAGCTGCAGTTCTGAGGCGCGAATAGAGATGTTGGGGAAGTCAAGCAAATGCACTTCCAGAGGATCGAGCAGACCCTTACGAGTGACAATCAGCTGCTTCGGCTGCTCTTCAACAGGCAGTGATCGAATGAGAGCTGCAACCTCTTCGGCAGTCTTCCACTTGGCCAATTGGCCAAGACGCTTCTGACCGGCCCAAACGCTTGTGTGAATAATCTTCAAGAACAGCTGGCCAGTACGAGGATTGAAAATGAAGATGGCGCCGTTGATGGGCTTAGTCGTCAAGTTACCCTCGAACGTCTTGTGAATCGTCACGCGGTACACGTTTGTATCATCAATGAACAGCTGGATCTGATTGCTGAACAGCTCCGAGTAGTTCTGAGAGTTAAGGAATTCCTGAGAACTTTCCGAAGCGTACAACTGGAGACCCTTCCTGATACGCTCTCGGAGAACATAGAGAGCTGGGTTGGCCTTCATGATCTTGGCCATCGCTTGCTGAACGAGCTGCTTGAGTCCAGGGAAGTACTGTCCGTAAGCTGAGTAGAGATTGTATGCCAGATCAATACCGATCATGAGACCAGTGGCAGAAGGGTAGATACTCATGCTATCTTGGGTGTAGTCGAGGTACTTTGCGCGCACATATCGTTCAATGTCGTGCGAATCGTAGTCGCCATATCGTAGCTGAACATCAATCCAAAACTTGTTGGTAGTCGTCGCGCTCATGGTGTCCTTAGTGTCGTACAACATGGATGGTGGAGAAACACTCCACTTGTGGCTCGCAAAAAGTAGGATATCGGCACAGGAGCTGTTCATCTTATACGACTTACGAGGATGGATCGTCTCTTTCTGCACTGTCTCGATACCAAGGGCTTCGAGCTCCTGATCAAAGACTTGGCACAAATCCATAACAACCGACTCGTGAATCTTCTGCCACAAATGGGCTCGGAAAATTTGAATAAGCGAGATCTTAAGAGTAGGAATCTTACCGTGCAAGAAGATGCCCGTAAGATCAAGCTGCACCTGGAAACCTACGTAGACGTTTGCGCGGTTTATGGTGGGGGACCACCACAGAGTGAAGCGACGGTTTGGAATTTGGTTCAAACCAGAACGCTGAGCATTCGTGAGCTTCTTGAATTTCATCGATTCTTCAAAGCCTGAGGCCTTCTCCCAGAAGAGGCCTTCCCAAGATGGAAAAGCAGTCGCCTTGAAGAGTGTATGTTCCAAAATGGTTTCCACACCACCCAACGCTTGGATACAGTCTGAACGATACTGGTTCAGATTCCACAGTTTTCCATCGTGTCTTTGGCTCGTCCACCAGAAAGGATTGCTCTTCATGTGCTGGTAGATCTTGAATTCGGTCCTGGCGCGGAAACCCTTGTCAAAACTGAGCGTACTACGATCTTTTTGGAACAACGTGTTGATGCGAGGGAGACCACGGTCCCAACTGTCTTCCAAATCCTCAAGAGTCAGTCGTCGGTTTTGTTGTTGTGCTTCTTGACGCTTCTGTGAGTATTCCATCCAGACGCGCTGCGAGTCGACAAACTCTGACTCCCATGGAATGATGTATCGGAAGATGTTTGGAATGAGCGTCTCTTCGTCGTGAGACATACCCGCACGGTAGTGCGTGACTCCAGTATCAGTTTGCTTTGACCATCGCTTGTCACTTGTCGGAATGAGAATGTGTGAGCCAGATATCATACCCAAGCCACCCAGCTCCTTGGGTGTGTAAAACACTGCAGGAGGGAAACGCGACGGCATCTTTGAGTTTAATCCAATCTTGACACGAGTCTGGATCTTGGTCTCGCACTTGACAATTGTGTCGAGCAAGTTGACAGTTGATACTGCAGCTTCACGGTAGTACGTAAAGAGCGCAATAAGCGTTGTATTCCACTTGTTGGCAATCTTCGTAAAAGTGGTGGATCCTGAAGACATCAGAATCTGTCTGATGCGGTTGTTGAACTTCTGGATGTCTTCCTCTGTGACTTGCAAAAAGGCGTCGGCGGTGCGTTCTTTTGTGGAATTGTCGACAAGCGACCAGACACTATCTTTGACGGGGAATTCGCCGGTCAAGTTTCGGATCTTGGGCAGGATGCGCACTTCGAAACCGTTCATGGAAAAGAGCAGGTTGGGATTGTCGCGACTGTAGACACTGGCAAATGTGTCATCCCACTCAATGGTCGTAACTGACCGCGGCAGTCGGTTCTTGAGATCCCAGAAGACGGCGCGACCAAGGTTCACATCGTGACGCATCAATCGCATCCTGGAATCACGCGGCCAGCACTTCTTGTTCTTGTAGCCGATGACATTCTCAAAGTTGGGATCGGGATTCTCAGTCAAGAATCGCTGGATCAAGTCTCGCGACTCCTCGGCGGTAAACCTAAAGAAGACCCAGATGCGGTCAATGTACCTAGTGTAGAGACGAATAGGGTGGCGGACCTCAGTTTCCTTGTCCTTGAACTGCAAGAAATCATTGGGACTCTCAGGAGCGCCAGCGATCTCATTTGCACGCTGCAAGCCCAGCAGCAAGATATCCAAGACAAGACCATAGTACTGGAACACGAACCCAGAGAATTGTAGACCACGAATCATGCCATAAGCATTGACGTGGTTCATGTCCTTGTAGTTGAGCTGTACGTTGTTCTTGGCTGTGATGTAGTCTGCCAGGTTGTGGTCCATGATGAGACGCAACAGTCGGTTCAACATTGTCAGGTCTATCTTCTCGTAGACCTTTGATAGCTGGGTTTCGATCATGACGTTGCATTCGCCATCCTTAGTCTCCCAGACTTGATCAAGATTGTTGATACCCTGTGCCCATTTGTATGTCAAGAGAGGGGGAACTTCAGAGTCTGAAGGCTTGATCCAAGCCGGGAATAGGTGTCGCTGATCGGCTTGGTACCACAAGTATTGATCAAGGTATGCGTCTGTGATCTTCTCCATTGGCTCAATGTCGTATACAGGGTTGATGCTGCTGTAGTTGTCGTTCATATCAATACCAACTTCCTTGAACGCACGTTGCGTAAGCAGGAAGCGCTTAATCCTAGCCAGTGTTGTTCCAGGAGAGTCATATGCCTGCTCGATGAGTGCCAGTTCTTCACGCTGGCTCTGATTGAGACGACCCTTGACAGAGTAAGCTTCCCTCAAACGCTCCAACGCTAGAATCAGAATCTTGGTGTCGTGTTTGTATGAAACACTGGGGAAAGGAATCGGTTGGAACTTTCTGGCTTCGAGCCAATGTACCATGGTCGTGTAAATAGCAACAGCTTCTTCGGACGAAACATAAGGACCATCCTTCATGTAGTTGTGCTGGCGCTCCTGTTCGGCCTTGAGCCACAGACGGGTCAATCGTCCCAGATTCTTCTTAGCAACAGTCTTGTCAACAGTGGCACCTCGTCGAATGCGCTCACGATTGTAATGGGCGACTGAGATCCACCAATCGGCCTTGCTCTTGACATAGCGCAAGATGATGTTTTCGATAGGTGCCGGCAAACCAGGAACCTTCCAAGGGATGTTACTCTTCCAGCAACGCCATGCTTCCGAAAGATGTTGCAAGACGGTGTTGACCTTGTTCTGCTTGATTCCCTCAGGCATCATGTCCATAAGATCGCTCATGACGGCTGCACGAAGCTCAAGATCGAAGTGCGATTCTACTCGCTGCTTGGTGACAGTCTTTGCGACACCCTTACTGTGTCTGCCCTCAAACTGACGTGAAAGCAAGTTGCCTAGCCAGCGCTCGAGCAGAGGGATGATACCTCGCATAAAGAACAACCAGACTCTCCAGGCGGGAGCCCAGAAACCACATCCAGGACCCTTGCCCACAGGGCCAGAGTTGAATCGGTAGTAAATCAAATGTTTTAGGTCCTTACAGGATCGAATCTGGTGCATCAGCTTGTACTTGTAACGGTACATACCAGTCAGCTGACCGACGTGGTTAAAGGCATACAGGATACCATCGGCAAGCTGAAAGGCGTCAATGTTGCCTAGACGATATTGCACCTGAGCATCAACAATGAGCTTCGTCAATCTCAAGATTTCACGCATCAGATGGAAAGCATTTCCGAAACGTGACTTCTTTCGTTCCTTGGTGGTAAGAGTCTTGACCGGCTTCAAGTTGAAATTGTAGTCGAGATGCAGATAGGTCAAGTTCTTGCGGTGGATGAGTAGGTTCAGCATGTTGTAGCCTTGGCGGCACACCTGCAGACCGGCTTCAACCCAGTCAATCTTGGTCTGTTGGAAGAACTTGGTGCTCTTCAATGTCCTCATAAGGTTTTGCTTATTTTGTGCTTGAGGTGGTTTCTTGTGCAGTTCGTTGAGAACATATGTCTTCAGCAGCTTCTGGTAGGAGACTCGGACTTTGACTGGCTGGCCCGCAGGTACATGTTCGAGGTACCATTGCTTGACCAGGGGAACATCCTGTGCCCTGACCATGCGACCTGATCGCTTATCAAACGGATGAGGCGCCCACCAAAGCGCAATAGCAGAAGCAGTGTCTGGTGTAGAAAGATCCTCATCAGCCATGAATGGCTCCACGTCTTCGGGCATCTGGAAATCATCCTCGTCGTCCTCGTCGGCATCCCCGAAAACCATGTCCTCGTGACTTACGGCCAAGTTCTTCGGAGCAACAGCTCTGGAAGAAATAGGATTGATTCCAGGATCGAAGTAGAAGGCTGGTAGATCCGGATCTTCTGCGCGGACGTAGACAACCTGTGGATATGAGTACCAAGCCAGCTTGACACTTCGAGGTAGCGAGTTGTAAAGGTATGGGTATGATACGCGGTATTCGGTCCGGATGGGGGATCGGAAGATAATGCGGTCGATTGCGTTGAACTCGCCAAAGTCCTCGTCATTCGGGTCAATGTCCTTGTACAGGGGCTCAAAGCGAGGACCCCCGGGTATCGCAACATTGAGGGCCTTGGCAGTCTGGAAGCTGTCTAAATCAAACATGTGAAAGTAGTTCTTGTCAACAATGTCGCTGAGAAGCTGTTTGCTTAAGCGATATAGAGTCGCCATCTGAGGGAGATCCAGATTCCAAGTCTCGTAACTGGGACCGTTCACATGTGGAGTGTCGAGAAGTGGCCGGTGGTCATAAAACCATTCAAACACAGGGCTATCCTCGTCCTCGTCAAGTTCCAACTGGATGGGCTCCAAAGGCTCCACATCCTCAATGTTCTCCGAGTACGAAAGAGGGGGCTCTTCATCGTCAAAGGGTGGGAAACGCATTCGCTTGAAATGTCGGCGGTCGCTCTTCTCCTTTCTCATAGCCAGCCACATGGCGGCCCATTGTGCGTGGAACACGGGCTCAATCACACGGGGAACTTCATTCACTAGCGTCAAGCACCCATTGGTGTGGTAGAGGACTTTTACATCACGTCTACTCTCCCAGGGCATGGGCATATTCTCGAGGAGCTTCAGAACAGCATGTGGCATGAACTTCAGCGCACCGAGATAGCTTCGCTTGTCTGAAGTGAACTTCTTCTGAGATACATCGCCAATATCCCTGAAGACCTTGCGCAAATGTTCTGGGGGGAGATCTGCCTTCTGCGTCTCCACAAAACCAGCCTTGCGCTTTTCGCCGAACCTTTGACGCTGCTGTCTTAGCCAGTCCTTCTTCTTCTGCGCGAACTTGGTGATTTGTGGGTCGACCGGTGGGCGCATACCGGGAGGTCCAACGGTGCCAGGCGCGCCTGGTGGGCCCGGAGGTGGTGGTGGCGGAGGTGGTGGCGCATATCCAGAACCTGGAGGGCCTGGGGGAGGAGGACCCGGTGGAGGGGGTGGAGGGGGTGGAGGAAAATCCATGTTGATTACTGTAGGGTATAAAAAGCTGCTGCCGTCAGATAAAGCTCCTGGGCGCGACTGGAATGGATTTGCGCTGAGAGGGTCGGGGGTGAAAGGATGATAGCTAGGTCTCTAGCAACACCTTCTTATGTTTGGCAACACCGTTTAACAGGGAACGAGAGATTTGCCGACCTTTAAGAAAACGACACTGGTGCAACACTGCACTGCACGAGTCGACTGAGCACAGGTCGCGACAAGCTTAGGAGTCTAGTCCTGAGCTCTGCGGACAGCGCCGCGGTCGAAGAAGGGAAAAGTCGCGTCGGCGCGCCCGTTCAACAACAACCTCCAATTGCTCGAAATTCGAAAGAGAGGCGGCGCACACGATGCAGAGATACGACCCCGCGCGTTGTGTGGGTGAGGTGATGGAGATGGATCGCTAGTGGCGTGCATGAACTTTTGTCTTCGCGACATCTGCAGACAGCAACACGGGCACGTGACTAAGGCGGTGGGTCGCCGCACGCTAGCTTCTGCCTAGCCCACTAGCGCCAGGTCCTGGTAAGCGAGAATTGCAGAACACCGGAATTTTGATCTCTCGACGTCCGATCACTAACGACACAGCACCCCAGTGGTAAGTTTCATCGACAACGTGCTGGCAGTTATTGTCCCATACTAATTCTTGTCTAGACTCAGGTACGATTTTTTTCGGCGCGCCACGCCACCTCGGAGACGACATCGCTCACATCACTGCAGACAATTACCCACTGACTCCCCGGGAAATCTATCACGATGCCTTCCAACAGACTCACCTACGTACGTCGCACCGCAATCTCGAGAGCTGGACCCGGCGATTGAGAGTGCCCAAGAGGAAATTCGGAATTGAAGGCTGACATTGGGCAGAGGCGACGTGCGCCATACAACACCAAGAGCCAGAAGGTCCGCATTGTCAGGACTCCCGGTGGTGAGCTCCGTTACCTGCACATCAAGAAGAAGGGCACTGCCCCCAAGTGCGGTGTAAGTTGAATTGACACGGCGTCAAGACGTGCTATTGACGATTGCCAGGACTGTGGTACCAAGCTCCAGGGTGTCCCCGCCCTCCGCCCCCGCGAGTACGCCCAAGTTTCCCGCCCCAAGAAGACCGTCCAGCGCGCTTACGGCGGATCGCGATGCGCCAACTGCGTTCAGGACCGCATTGTCCGTGCTTTCCTGATCGAGGAGCAGAAGGTCGTCAAGAAGGTGCTCAAGGAGTCCCAGCAAAAGAAGCGTTAAGCGGTTTCGTTGAAGGATGATGGGGTTTAGCATGTCAAAACTGGGTCAACGGTGTTACGTGCATTATGGGCAGTCTCCTGGTTCGGTCGGCTTTTACGATATCAAGAAGATTTCTGCGCCACTCGGCCAGGATGTAGCTGAGTAGGATCACGAATACATCCACAAGCTACGACACGACTCTCCCAGGATACTATAGTGTGACGCCAATGTGAAGCGCCGGTGGCTTGAATGCTTGCTCAGAAGCCGTATTCCAATGCAAACTGGTGCGCCTAAAATTTCCTGGCTTGCGTCTTTCGAGAAGAATGCGCGAGTGCTGCTGTCGGTCAACACACGGCTTGAGGGCAGAATTGTTATTGCAACATAATATCAACATGTGCTCAGACGACAGTGGTACCGAATCGGACTATATACATATTTGCTTATATGTCATAGCCTGCATACTAATGACGACGATGTGAACCATGTTTTGTATCGATGTATGAGTAACAGACGTCATTTCCAGACTGTGAGGCGCTTGTCATTCAGACTCAGATACAAATAAATCTAGCCGTGACGGGAGAAACATGTCGGATAGCCACGGTGCCCAGCCAGAAGAAGGCTGGTGAGCCGCGACTCGAGCATGGGCCCGATGATGTGATTGGTGGTTGACGAGCGTTCATGTACGTAGAGCTTGCCGGCGCTCGAGGACGTGGAGCTTGCAATTTGCGATTGCAACGACGCGCATAATCGAGCGTCTGTTCCGCGCCCTTCCTGGTCCTGGAGTGTTGGAGTCAGACTTCGGCGCCGCGAGTGAAGGTGACTTTTGCGCTGGCGGCCTCGGACACTCAGCCAGCGCGACCCCCACTTACACTCACCTCGACACCCTAAATTGTCTGCGATATCGGTCGCCATGTCGAACAACATGCTACATTCCTTGTCGCCGACGACGCCAGGACTGCAAGCCCTTCCGCACCCTTTCGCTAGCCCCAACAGCAACCATGCGCGCGGTTTCAAGCGCTCAGCATCCAGTGACGACGACGAAAACGGCGATGGAGATACGCGCCCGTCGTCGTCGTCGCGGCGCAATACCGCCGTGAAGCGCGCATGCAACGAGTGTCGCCAGCAAAAGGTATGCAAGATCAGTCTATGTGCCAGCCGGCGGTAGACCGTTGGGCGATCAACATCCTTGTTCTTCTTTTTCCACAACCACTGCTTCTTCCTGCTAACTCTAATTTTTTTCTTCACAGCTCAAATGCAACGTCCAGCAAGATCCCTTCGTCAGCTGTGGCCGCTGCCAGAAGCAAAACCTACGATGCGTCATCGAGCCCAACTTCAAGCGCATAGGCAAGCGCAACCGGAATGCAGAGATGGAGAAAGAAATGGAGTATCTGCGCGAGAGGCTGGCCATGTACGAGGGCCAGTCCACGCCAAACCAGCCTGTCCTCAAAGCTCCGCCGCAAACGTCAAATAATAGTCACAACTTCACTCCCGGTTCAGTGCCCAAGGTCGAGGACGATGCATTCTTACAAACACAACACACACAAGTTGCGGCAACGTCTCTGCTGGACCTGCGCAGCGGATCGCCCATGTTCTTTTCGCTCGGCACGGGCGAAGTGCGGCTTGGGCACAGCGAGGTCAACGACTTGTTCACCGAGTATTTCCAGCTCTACCACCCATTTTTGCCATTCCTAGACCAGGTACGGTCGCCCGACGAATACTATTCCCAGGACCATAAGCTCCTGTTCTGGGCCATTATCGCTGTTGCCGCACGTCGCTACGGACCTAGGCCGTCCCTTCTCAAAGAACTTGCCAAGCCGCTCAGCGATCTGATTTGGGATTCGATAAGAAATCAACCAAACCATCACGTGGTCAAGGCCTTGTGTCTTCTCTGTACCTGGCCTCTACCGGCAGAGCGAACAGTAACAGACCCAACCTTTATCCTCTCTGGTGCCATGATGCAAGTCGCAATGCAAATTGGCTTACACCAACCAACCCATCCAGATGACTTTTCTAGAACGAAGATGCGCTTACGACAAGAGGATATTCACGACCGCCTGAGGACATGGGCTGTCTGCAATATTGTAGCACAAACGTAGGCCTAGTCTTGCTTGCAATCCCAGACAAAGACTAACAACTTCCAGAGTATCGACAGGAAACGGACAGCCCTCTATCACGCTCTACGACACCACACTTGATTTCAAAGTGGATGACGAGGAGCACATGCGTATCATACCACCAACGCTGTTTGTTCGGCTTCGCCAGGAAATGGCAGCAAGCAGGATTAACAAGCTACTGTACTCGGTGAACAGTCGTCGATTTGCCGAAGGTGCTGCCATCAGTTACATGAGTCTCGAAGCAGATCGCCTGAAGGAGGAGCGTGTCAAGGAGGAAAATAGTTCTCTTGATGGCGTGGATAGTGGTAAATTATACTGACAGTATTCGCCCCAAGCACTGATTGACTAACAATGAGTAGATCTGGAAGAGCTATATCATTACGCCGTCTCATTGCACCTTCACTTATACTCTTTCTTTAGCACTGAAGCCCGGCTGGAGAGACGTGACGATCTTGTCGCCTTGTATTTTGCCGCGACAGCTTACCTGGAACGCGTCTTCAAATTGCATAGCGATGGAAAACTACCCTACGTTCCCTATTACGTCATGCAGATGGCACTCGCGGCTGGATTTGCCCTACTCAAACTCCTCAATTCCGACTTTGCCAGCAAACTGCCCGCGGATAAAGGTCGACAATTTGTACTGCAAACGGTTGACGCACTGAGAAAGGCTAAAGTGTGGTCCAACGACCTTTTGGATCGGTTCGCTGAAGTGCTGGCACAGCTGTGGAAGGAAAGCTCTCGAGGTCGCAGCTTGCACAGCATGTCGCAATCACCCTCCCTTAGCAATGCGGGTATGAACAGTAGTATGTTCAACCACCACAATCAGCGGCAACAGCAACAACACGACCAAAGACGAAGCAGTGCCACATTACTAGATGATCCCCTCGGTCTAATAATCAGAAGCCGGATGAGTATGAGCGTAGTATTTGACTGTGCATGGCGCTGGCGCGAAGCGCAGGTTGCCGGTGCTGCGGAATTACTCGAAAAAACCGTTACAACGAATCCCACCAACCCGGACTCTTCTGGCAATTCCACACCGCCAAATGGTGTGGTAATCGAGAACCCTGCGCATACCCTGCCAAACTTCAATCCACACATCAATACGCTCAGTATGCCGCTTCAGCTCTCTAATGGCATGGCGAGCGCCAATAGTTTTGAAATGTTCGATTCTGTCTCTTGGTTGCTGGATACACAGCCAGACTGGACATATGGCAGTGGAACTTTTGGAAATGATTTTGGTGTCTAGTCGAATCTGGACCAACAATGAGGTCACTGGTTCACGCAGGATCATCCTGAACTGGTTTCTTCGCTATCAGAACTGCAGCCTGTGCTCTGAGCCGCCTGAAATCTCTTTCTGGTCCTGCAGCAGATTCATCCAAAGGCAATGTGGAGGTAAATAAGTTTGGATCATTGAGGCATCTGCGAGTTTTAGTGTTTGATTTAGCGTGGCGTTTGGGCGGGGAATTGATCATTGAAGTTTTGAGTCCACTTAGTGACACTATATGTCTTTATTGTTAATGTGTTTGAATTTAGCTGTAAATGTCTAAATTGATTAATATAACGTGTGTTCTCCTTGCTTATTAGATGTGACAATTGTCTCCTTGGTTAGTTCGGACTTGCGATTCATTGTGTGTCTGTTGGCCAGACGAATGGGTTATCATCAATTTTTGTAATATTAAATTGCAGTATCACTTTTCAAAATTCAACTTCTACCTTCGCCTCTCCTATATTTTATTTCCTATTGTCTATGTGCCTTGTATTACATTTGAACAGAAATTCGCTTAGATATCAAAATATTATGATAGCGAAGTAAAATCGGACCCAGGATGGTTAAGGAGAGTTCGCTAAGATAGTGTCGATATGTTAGAATGTTTAAGGAAAACAATTTCGCTAAGAAAGAGTTGGATAGACGGAGGTTTCAATACCAAAAAGCTGTAGCTATAGTTCGGAACGACAAATAAAAACTGAACATAGAAAAGTTACTTGTATTAGCAAGAAATGATAACATAATCTAGATATGATTCAAGAGAAGGAAGATGACTTGATATGTCAGAAGAATCCATATTAGGCAGTAGATATCGAAGCAGTAGTTTCTGAATATTAAATACCTTTCCAACTGTAATCATTGTAAGAAAATCTATGCAACCCATACAGCATACCCACATAACACAGAACAATCCTGACTCAACGTTCAAAAAAACCCCCATAAAAGCATATAGCATACAAAAACGCTCGAATGGTCTTGAAAATCTTAGGTTAGACGTAAAAAAGGAAGGGAGATGAACGCTTAATGCCCACATCCACACGCCTCGCCATGCAAAACACCCTCATTCCTCTTCTTGAAATCACCCCCATAACTCGCCAAATGCGTCTGGCCATCCAGTCTCTCGCCCACATCCGGAATCTTACCCATCCAACTGACTTCAGTGCCATTGAAATCCTGCACCGTCAATCCCCGGCCCTTTTCGAGCAGTTCCCTCGTTACAGCATTGACATCGACATTCAGATAGTCCCTCAGGAACTGGCCAACCTCGGTGTTCTCATGGTTACCCTGGAGTGCGTGTGCAGCTTCGGGATCAGAGGTATAGATGTTCACGTCTGCGGCGCTGTGACCGTGAGTCGACCAGCCCGTCTGCGAGCGGCGCGAAATCATGTCTGCGTATTGGTAGAGGGAAGTTGCGGGATCCTTGACGAGATTGTTGACTTCGTCATCGTTGAAATCGTGGATACCCAGACCGGTGGTGATGGAATCGCGGATAAAGTCGGCGGTTTGATCGGCCGAGGGTTTGGTTGCGAGGAACGTGTTGTAGGCGAGAGCGAGATGTTCGGCAGAGTGGGAGGCGTTGGCGAGGGGAGATGGGTACCAGAGATATTCGGGGTATGAAGCATGGAGTTCTGGAGGATGTGTTAGCTGCGGTTTGTACAAAAAGTGTGGGAGACGTACGTCGAGCGGCTGCTAGGCCACCAGTTTCGTGGTCAGATGTCGAAACCATGACGGTCTGTGTCTTCTCCTTCTTGATAAAGTTGAGCACGCTGTTAAAAGTCTTGTCATATGCAAGCACCTCGTGGACTTGAGCAGCAGGGTCGTTGTGGTGGCCTGCATGATCGATCCTGGAACCCTCAATCATTAGGAAAAAGCCCTTGTCGCTATCCCTGGTCGCATGGCTGAGCGCCTTCATGGCGGCCTCGGCCATCTCGTGCAGACTTGGGTAGATGTCGTTTTGATTGCGGCGGTCGATTTCATAAGGGATATCTGTGGCAGCAAAGAGTCCTAACATGGGGAAGTCGACCGAAGCTCCGCCCTTCAAATTGTCGAATCCAGCACGGTCCGAGATGTAGTTGAATCCATTCTTCTTGGCCACCCCGACAATGTCCTTGTCATCGGCTCGACAGCTCGAATCGCCGGTCGAGTTTGATAAGAAGTGGCATCGGCCACCGCCAAACATCAAGTCAACCACACGTCCAAGCGGATGGTCTCCAACCATTTGTTCCGCAATACGGTCTTCCTCAGATCGCATGTTCACATGCGCAGCAAAGCACGCCGGCGTAGCATCAGTGATGCGCGTTGTAACTACCAAGCCGGTCATGTATCCCGCCTTCTTAGCCGCTTCCAGCACAGTACCGCATGGCTCATGATCCGGTGTTACGGAAATGGCACCGTTGTAGCTCTTTTGCGCGCAAGAGAAGGCCGTCGCACCGGCTGCTGAGTCGGTGATGAGCGAGGAAGAGGAGCGTGTTCGTGACTGGCCGATAAGGTGCTGATCAATGACGAGCTGCTCATTGAAAGGAGCGCCATTCTGGAACTGCATGAAAGATCGCGTGAGAGATAGCGAGGTAGGGCCCATGCCATCAGAAACCATAAATATCAGGTTCCTCTTCCCACTTGCTTGGGGTGTCTTGGAGTCACTCGAACTTTGGAGAAGAATGCCGAGTACAACGACAGCGCCTGTTGCAATAACAGCCCAGACAAACAGTCCTACTTCTCTCCATTTCTGTGATTGCGAATATCCCTTCTCTCCGTATCCGGTCCGGCGGCCTGTGAGTAGGGCATCTTCTTCTGCCAGGTCGCGGCCACCGCTTATCTCAGAAGACGCGCGGTTCGACAGTAGGGGGCGAGCACCAGACATGGTGGATGTTGTGGGAGCGCAAAGGCCCAGTAACGACTAAACAGTGCAAATGCGATGCGGAAGCTTGGTTCGTGGTTTGTTACATACAGACTGAAGATTACGGGGTGGAGACCAAGTCAGGTCAGATGCATAGCCACGGGGGGTGTTGCGCCGGATGATCGACACCGGATGTGTTGCTAGCGTGACACGCTCATACCACGTGATACAAGCTTTATCCCTGTGACATGCTCTTCTGGCGACGTCTTGGCGAGGCTGTAGTAATCTTTACAACAACCTACAGTAAGAGCGTGGAAAATTATGCTTAATCCTTCGCCAATGAGGATACATAGCCGCAAAGCTTAGACAGTTATAGCATGAAGAAGACAAGTAGTTTAATGCAGCATTTGTGTATAGACTTACTGGATTACAAGAACTCCAGTCGTATGCAGCAGCCGATGGCCTTCATACCCATCACTAACAGCAGGTTATCTGCCATCAGTATCTTCCCATACTTCCCTCACCCTAGCCTTTCTATTAGTATGAGTGCTCTTTGAACCAATTTCCATCTCATGTTGTATTGATCCACTACATAGTAATTTTGATCATCGTTATATGTAGTCAGCCTAGATCAGAATGACATCGAATCAGGCCAATAAAAACCACGAGTGATATCTTTTGCTTAAAGCCCATTTCGAAGGATGGCATAGGCTCTACAAACAATGTTTGAATATAAACACGTCCTGGTGAGATATTTTCAAGTACTGAGCCTGTCGTGTTGGAAATTGGTCAGCTTATTAAACACACGGAAAAATATACTGCAAAAGCCCGAAGTGGACATATATAATGCCCGATTAAATGGCTGAGCCCCTGGTAGAGAGGTATATCAGATTGTCAGCAATCTCTGCCCGAGAAAGAGACGATATTGCTGGTAAGAAGAGCCTCTGTACCAAGACTCATTAAACATTCCCGTTTCGTTCTCAATCCATCTCAAAGCGAACTACCTAAAATCATACTAACAAACCTATTTGCAATAACCGCGTATATCACAAGTTGTGGGAATTAATACCGATTGTAGTTGTTCTGTGGTTGTAGCTGCTTCACTATTTGTTGTCATGCTTGCGAAAGTAAGACATGGCCACCCTGCAGAGTATATGACCTGTACAAAAAGCTACCGCAACATTCCTAACGAGTAGTAAGGCACTACAGTTCACCGTCCCAATAGAAAAATGAGTTAGGTGAGTCATGTATGCAGGCCAAATCACTAGGAGCGAAAGACAAATATAAAAATAAGTAGTTATGCACTCAAAATTGAACTTTTTATTTCGACTAAAGCATTGGCTGGTGAACACACTGCATCTACTTAGCCTATGAAGAATATCCATGAACGCCCACGCTATGCTTTTAAAATAAGGATGAACTGGTCCAAGCTACTCAAATGATTCTGCCTCTAAATCTCCTCAGATTCCGTCTCGAGCCATTGGCCAAAGTAGACGCAAGTACGTGCTGAAATTTCACCCTCGTCTCCACATAGATCAAATACTGGACAGTTGCCGCAGGGAGCGTCTACGAAGCCATTGTAGACTTTGGTATCTGTTACGCGTAGCACAGTCCGGTAGTTGGTACCAGATATTTTCTCTAGCCGATCATCGAGCACCATCATCTCGAGTAATTGCTCCATGTCATCTTCACGCACGGATTTGCCACGTAAAATCTCTTTCGAGTTGAGCCAGTTGGCTACGGAGGCGGCGGTCGGGTACTGTGGGTTGTGTCGATGGACAAGTTTAGTTACATTTGGATCCTTGGATGGGTGATGAGGCTTGACAGCTGGCGCAATATCCTCAATGTCCGGAATACCTTGCACTTGCGCTTTCTTCCTGACAATGGCAGCCGTTCTATCTTCTGTGATGTCGTAATCGTTCCAGTTGCCCGGCACCCGGATGCAAGTTTCGTTCTCCACATGCTGTGCAACAATACCCGATATTGTATCGATCAGCGCCATGTCAAAATCGCCCTCGGATTGCCATGGCCCACCAGCGATATCTTCCGAGGGCTTGAGATGCTTCAAGAGATACATTTTGCGGTTGGGGTTCTTGACGCTCATGACTGACTGCACCAAGTCCTTGGACTCCAAGCTCTTGAGGCACTTTGTGAGGGTTTGCTGGGTGACGTTGGTCCTGGATCGAAGAGCCTTGGACCAGATACCTTCGGTCTGGACCTGGTCGATGTACGAATAGATGAGGCGCTCGTCGGGAGTTAGTCGTCGAAGCCTGGGCGCACATGTTAGCAGGGTGCCCGCATATGCGATTCTAAGTGTTTGTGTCTGCACATTCGTGCACAGCATCAAGGGCGCACACACTTGTCGGCCTCTTCTCGTGTTCTCAGCTTCCAGCACGTAACTCCTTCAAAAGTCATGATCTTCAAGAGATGGCGGTCGCCGAGCTCTTGCAACAGTTCCATTAGCTGCGCCATGGTATCTGCAACCTGCATGTTGGACAGGTCTCGCTGGAAGAAGATCTGGCCTGCTGGTCGTTGGGCGCATTTCTCGTATAGCGCATCGGCGGGGCTGAGGCTTTCATTGTTGCTGTTGTTGGCGTCGACGGGCTCTTCTTTGGGCACCGGCGAAGGCGCGGTTACTGAAGCCATACTGGTGGGTCGTAGGTCTGGGTGTGCGTCACCGGTCGATCATGAGGTTTTGGTGAAGGCGAAGGTGCAGACGCGACGACATTCCAACCGTGACCAAAAGTTTTTGGCGGGACCGCGGCGAGTCACGCCCAATCACGTGCTGGCGGGAGTAAAATGCGGGGGAGACGATGCCGCTCCTTCTCGCTTACCACCGCGTACACTCTTTGGTCTGCCTTCTCTTCTTCATTCTTCATTCTCCATACTCTGTCCTCTCACGCAACACCCTTCTCAAGTGTACTTACTGTACAGAGACGACTAGAGGCACAGCGGCAATGTCAGCCTCCGAGTCCCTTTGCATGCCATCCATGCTGCACCCCACGCGCTAAGTATACCTAGACACGGGTTCGTGCATTGTGACTCGGATACGTAAAGTGCCTTTACATTTGCAGTCAATCCCTTGACCCCGCATATGGGAGGCTTGCATTTGAGCAGCATATGCCGGCTAAACACTGTCGAACAATGTTTTAAGGCCACTTTGCGCTGGAAACGATAGCCGATGATCTTTCCCTGCTACGGCATGCAGCTTCTGCACAGCAAGTCCTGGGGCTTCCACTTTGGTAGGCATCTCGCGAGTAATTAATTGCTGCAGTCTCGTCTGCTCGAAAAACGCACTTGGACCTTGTACATGCATCTAAAAGTACGCTTCATGATCGTTCTTGCATTAAAGCTCTCTCATCTGTAGTCCGGGTACCATCATCCGGCTACAACACACAGCCAGCTCCTGCACCTCTACACAGTCAAAATGATTTCCGGGTAGTGACACCTAGATACCAATCAGACCACGCTTGACTTTCCCATCCGGGCAAGCAGATCATTGCTCCATGTCGTGAAACCATTGCCTTGCACATGATGGCCACTCCCGGTTATCTGGGACCCGACTGACGGAGCCTTTACTCCACACTCAGGCGTCTGGGGTCCCCGCATATGTACCCTGAATCATGAGCATTGCGTGTGGATAAAGACAGTCCAGACTCCATCGCTGTAAGAGTTTCTTCACTGTCGTGCTTCGTACGCAACGGTGCCACTGAATCCACCAGAGGCCAAAACACCATGGCAAGAGAGAAGCAGTTCCCTCAGCAAGTCACCACCGGTAGCAATCTCACTGATGAAGATATCGTTCGCAACCATGGACTCCACCACGATCATGTTGCCGAAGAGGCGCTCGGTGGGCGCACGGCCGACTTGGGCAAGTCATACTTTACAAGCATCAACTTCATCGGCACAGTCATTGTAGGTCTTTGTGTTTTTTTATTTTCCAAAAGCTCATTATGTACAGGCTACATGTTTGGCGCAAATATCAGGGTAAGTTTATGTCCAACCCATAGCATAGGTTGAGACACTAACTATCGATCTAGGTATCTTGGCTGGGTTCTTCCAGCCAACACCTTGAGCCTCATTAACACTGCCATTGGACCATCACCAAACATCATATGGGTCAGCATCTCTTGGACAGCTGGTTTTGCCATTGGCTTCACACTTGTTGGTCGTCTATCCGACATATTTGGTCGGAGATGGTTCTTCATTTGTTCTTCCCTTCTCGGTCTAGTCGGAAACATCATCGGAGCAAGTGCACAAAGCATAGATATGTTGATTGTCAGTACAAAATGCTATATCAACAGATGGCCCTAACAGAAACAGGCCACCAACTCGATTAACGGCCTTGCTGCTGCCGGTCAGCTCTCGTTTCACATTATCCTCGGCGAGCTTGTACCGAACTCTCTCAGAGGTCCAGTCAATGCTTTTGTGCTTTTCACTTCGGTTCCGTTTGCCGTCTTCGGTCCTCCAGTTGCGCGATCGCTATACCAGACCACAGCTCTTCAATGGCGATGGTGCTATATCCTAGGATGTATCGTCAATGTTTTTGCCGTAGTCATGTACTTTTTCTTTTATTTCCCACCAACATACGTAAGTGAGCTCTCATCCACACACCTCGGTCAGGGCTAACAAGCACAGGAAATGCTCCACGTTGGCGGCAAGTCTAAACTTAAACAGCTAAAGACTCTCGACTGGGTTGGAATTCTCCTGTTTTCAACTGGACTCGTTGTTTTTCTGATCGGCATGAACTGGGGTGGCTCAGCATACCCATGGGATAGCGGACACGTACTTGGAGCACTGTTCGCGGGATTTGGCACTTTGGTGGCATTTTGCTTTTGGGAAGCTTACGCTCCCGGACTCGAATACCCGCTAATACCTCTACGGTTGTTCAGGAACATCAAGTACGATGCGAATGTAGCGTGTGCTAGCTTGGCGGCTATTGTCTACTATGCTAACACGGTCATCTGGCCTACCATGGTCTCCGCGCTATTCACAACTGACATTTCCAAGATCGGGTGGCTGTCCGTAAGTTTGTAGATTCTTGAGCTTTTGAGTCCAGACTGATATTCACAGTGTGCTGTCGGGGGTGGTCTGCTTCTGGGACAGATTCTTGGAGGTGCCGGTGTGCGCTATCTGCCACGAATGAAGATTCAGATGACTGTGGCGGCAGTTATCACAACGGCCTTTGTCGCCGCCGTTGCCGCATCCGACGAGAATACCGAAGACCGAACCACAACCTTTCTATTAATCGGCACCATTGCAGCAGGATACATTGAGAACCTGACGCTTTCGAGTACTGCGTATCTTTGGGACCCAGCGGATATCGGTTTGGTGACTGGTGTCATGGGAGCTATACGTACCGGTCTTTCGGCTATCGCGACAAGCATGTACTCGTCCATCATCACAACAGAGTCAAAAAAGTATATTCCACGAAAAGTCGGACCTGCTGCGCTTGCCGCTGGACTACCGGAATCGTCACTAGAGTCTCTACTTTCAAGTATCACACTTGGAGACTTCTCAGCCGTGCCTGGTATTACACCAGACATTATTGCTGCGACCGGAAGAGCTGTCAAAGACGCTTACGCACTTTCATTTCGAACAGTGTATCTCTGTACACTACCATTTGGAGCGCTGCTTATTGTTGCGGCACTGTTGTCGCCAAATGTAGAGCAATATCTTACCGACGAAGTTGCTAGGAAGATGCATGATCGGGTTGAGAAGGATGAGGGGGTTGAAAGAAAGGAGGTTGTTGAAGCGTAGTTTGAGGTTACGGGGAGTTATTCAGTACATATATATATAGACATTTTAAGAATGTATAAATTTTTTGTTGGATCAGAGATTCTGTTTGGTTCATTGTATTTGTCTGCCTGGTACTATGAAATCATCTAATCTTGATTGAGTTTCTAGCAAGACGCTGTACGTGTATTGTATCTATGTCTTCTACTCTAGCCAAACCTCAAGACTTTCCATCCATCACTCCCTCTTCAACCACTGCAGATTGACCGCACTAACACATCCCTTCTCCCCCTCTCTCAACCACCCCAGCAGATTCTCCATGCCCAACCGCTCAAACCCTATATGACTCTCTACACTGGCTCCCGCCGTGTGACTCAGAACCATAACATTATTCCTCACCGCCAACCGTGGATTCACACGCGGTTCATCCGCATGGACATCGAGTCCCGCAGCACCGACCCTACCTTCGTCCAACGCCTTATTCAGCGCCTCCTCATCCACCAATTTCCCTCTCGCAATATTCACCAGCCGCGCCCCGTGCTTAAACTGGTTGAACTGTGGTGTCGAAAGTAGCACTTCGCCTTCAAACGGGGTAGCCAGCACCACGCAATCCGCCATGCCCAGCAACTCGTCCAGCGTTGCGCAATACGTCGCTCCGACGCTCTTCTCTCGCTCTTCATCCTGCCTCACAACATCGTAATACGCAATCCGCATTTCAAACGCGCGCGTCGCTTTCTCTGCAATGCGCATGCCGATGCGGCCGAGGCCGATGATGCCGAGCACGCTGTGGTTCGGATTGTGCGTCACGGCCGCAATGTTGCGGTTTGCATCGTGGAACTGGTCTTCTGACAGGGAGCGCGCGGCGAGAAAAGACCACGTGATTGCGCGGTAGCACGAGAGAATCAGCACCATGGCGGCGTCGGCGACGGACTCGGTGCACGCGGATGCCGCATTGCAGTAGATGGTGCCGTGCGAGGCTAGACTGCGCGTGTCGACCCAGTCGAAGCCTGCGCCGGCGGAGGCGTAGATTTTACACGAGGAAGGGAGGAGAGAGCTGACGTAACGTAGATTGTTAGTAAAGTAGTTGAAAAAAAATCAATCCCTTTGCCAGTTTCCTCCTTTTGAGTAATAAGACAAAGAAAGACAACATAGAATTGTAGAAGAAATTCCAAAACTCACACCAAGTCCTCATCCCAATTCCCCATTTCCCCCCCAGTATTCCAAAACGGCCGGTACATGCCTACAAAGTCCCCCCACCGCCTTTCCCGCAGCGCCTGCTTGAACTCCTCACGGCCCATGGAATACGTCCGCACGACATGGAACTTGGCTTGCAACTCGTCGTACAGCGAGTGGTTCCAGCGTATATCGTCGCCGAGATGCAGGATCGTGGGCTTTGCAGCGACAACGACGCCGCCCGCGTCCCGCGTTTCCAAGACCATTGCGTTTGTGCAAAACGATCCTTCTTCTTCTTCCCCTATTATCATTAGAAGTTCCCCCCCAAAAAATTCCAAAAACCGTGACGATAAGAATGTGAAGAGAGAGAGAGAGAGAGAGAGAGAGAGAGCAAATAAAAATAATGTTATATGTATGACTCGTTGATTGGTTTCGTTTCCAGCTTTCTCTCTATACGTCCCGCAGATATGTTGAGACACGGGCTCTTGGTCATGTGGCTCTTTTAACATACCCGGACAAGGATCCTGGGTTCGCGCGGGGGAAGGAGCACGGGAACGTGGCAATGCATTTGTCTTTGACGGGACGTGGGGCAAAACAAAAAAAAAGAGGGTACGTAGTTAGATCCGCCGCTCTCCCTCATCAGCTTGAGGTACTATTACGTTAGCAGAGGTAGCGACGAAGATAAGACGCGTAGGCTTGCACTGCATGCATGTGGGTTGTTGCTCGATGCGAGTCGTTGGAATCGAGTGTCCGTGGTCTTGGCGGGAGGATATGGAGTGTGTTTGATGAGCAACATGTGTGTAAGTCTGGGTAGGTTTTGTCTTGAATACATGTGGCGCTGTTCCAATGCAGGCTGACAGCATCATCTTATCAAGATCCATGCTGAAAAAGAGCTTCTTCATCCGTCAATGTTTTTCCATAGTAGTGCAAACTATATGCAAGGTGCCAAATTTGACAAAAAATAGCATAAAATGTTCAATTCAGAATCTTGCACGTCGCAATAATACTATGTACAAACAGCATACAAACACAGTAACGAAAGAGGGTATTCAAACATGACCACCGCATTAATCCACAACAAAAATGGAGCGTAGATTCTCCAAACGCCAAAACATTATCATAAAATCATCAGACTCTGCCTCAAAACCAGGGAACTATGCCAAGTGTTCCCGGTCCAGTTCTAGTCGAAGGATTAGCCAGATGGCTATCGGCCCCAAGTTGATTTACCATGTCGTCCCAAAGCGGCCAGTCAATGTCGCCATTGTCCATGATGTCATTTCCGTTCATCTCTTGCCCATTCGTAGCTTCACGTATACTCGTCATGCCTTGGCCCCCGTTACTATTTATGTCGAAGCCCATGGTCGCGTTTGGGAGCATCCCGTCACTAAAGGTACGATATCCATTCGCCGCGGTCGGCGCGTTTGTAGCAAACACTTCAGCTGCCGACAGAGACTGAGAAGTTTGGGAAAGATTCGGATGCGCAGCTCCAGGCGTAGATGCCGTACCTTGAACGTAACTCGAGAAATCCAGCGGCGTACCTGCCATGACGTCGTTGATAATGTCGTCGAGATCATATCTGGAGATGTTTCTAAATGCTTGTGCTGAATTGCTTGGATCTCGTACATCATCCGGGAATCCGATTGCCGGCCCATCTGGTAAAGGACGCTGCATGTCCATACCGTTGGGCCAGCTGGGCTGCTGAGTTCCGGGTATGGCGCCAAGTTTGGGTGCAACGGGCCGGAGCATGTTGTCTAGAGTCTGTGAGTTTTGCTGAGGAGATGTAAAAGAAGTCGTATCCGTCTGTTGCAGAGTCTCGGCAGACTTCAAGTCGAATGTTTCGCTTGTAAATTGTCTATTTTGGAAGGATGAAACGGCTTGCTCGAGGGCGAGTTCGCGCTCACGGGCTAATTTTGCCTTTTCCAGCAACTTGGCGAGTGGCTTCCATATATAGCTATGGTGGGCTTTGCGCTGTGGCTCGTTATCGGCAAAAGGGAGCCACCACCGGTTAGCACAAGTTTCCAGTGCTCTCCATGCACGGTCTACGGCCTCGCCTTTGGTACGCACGCAAAGTTCGGAGAGCAAGAATGCAATGGCATGCCATTGGACATAGGTTTGGAAGAGCCAGCCCCATTTCATTGTGCGTGCTTCCGTCTCGAGTAGTAGGCCGTATTCTATGTTTTCGAGAGAGGTGACAAAGAGCTTGTCTCTGATCTCTTGTGATAACGTAGCACCTCCATCCTTGCGCTGATGCGGGTGATAGACAATCAGCCACATTTTACTCATGATGAGTCTTGATACTGTCGCCGTGACCCAGCACAGTGGTATAGTCATGTCACAATCCTTGAGGTATTTTTCCTCGATGGCCTGGTGGCAGTCGGTGATCCATTTTTCTTTCTGTTCAACGGTGAGATTTGTAAAGAACTGAGTGCACTTGTTTGGGCCTGGAGGTACGTAGATGATGCGGCGCATCAAGTTTGCAATCTCGAAGCGGAGTAAACAAAACGTCATGTCGGTGAAGCCTTGCCGGCCCTGAGGGAATTCAGTCATTTCAGGGCGGAGATCATTGTCATCAACATTCAGAGGCTGCGACAATGGTTAGCAGGTATATGTGTATCGCACTTGGAACTAAACAAAACCCACCATTTTTGTGTCGAATAGCGCCTCATGGATGCTGGGATCACACCCCTGATCTTCGGCAGATCTGGCGTCGAGGATGCAGACTTGCCACCAGAGCCGCCTTCGCATCTCAACCTCAAAGGGCGGCAAATCAAAGTGGGTGCCGTCTCGGTGGATGCCTAGTGTTTGGGCGATGCGAACGACGAGACCAGTCAATGTCCAGATTTTGCGCGCATCGTCATTGCGGCGCAGCAAGACAAGGTAGACCACAAAGGCCTGAAGGATGAGAATCTCGTCGCAGTAGAGGAAATTGGCTCTTGCGAGAGCCTGCTCGAGGCCGAAGCGGAATCTGGTGAGAAGCGTGCTTCGCTCCTCTCCCCACTTGTCGCGACATTCTACGGGTGTGATGCTGGTCACAGCACCATAATAGATGACAAACAACCAAGCCTCGAGTCCTTTACTGACCTTTTCGACATTGGCAGCAGCGTTTAGAATAGTGGGCTCAAAGGTAGGGACGTGCAAGACCTTGGTCAGGGGTTCTACGTTCTCTTTGTAGATGTTCCAGAACTGGCGGGCCTGGTGTTCGGGAGGATGCAGGGCTTGCATGTCGACATTGGAGGAGCTATAGCCGAAGATAAAACTGTGGTATTGTGACGAGGGTTCCGAGGATTCGGGTGTATGCGCATCGTCTTCGTCGTCCGAGGGCTCCATGAGGATGGACTTGAGATCCTCGACCTGGAAATAAATGTTGTGTTAGTTTGCGAGGACAAAGCGAAATAAAAGAAAATAAAAAACAAAGCGTGCTAGCGTACCTCATTGTTAAGGCTGGCCCAGAAGCTGTTGTTGATGTAGCGACTACGGCCATTCTCAACCACGAGCCGTCCAAAGCGGGCCTCGAGGCCCTGGAGGCTGTCGTCGTTGGGCGTGGTCGTGGTCGGCGTGGTCCCCAGCGGGCACTGATCCTGGGCTGCTGCGGTGTTGGTTGGCTCTCTCTGGCGGTCGGCGACATCGTCGTTGTTATTCTTGGTACTGCTGTTACTGTCATGGCCCTCGACTTGGGCATTAAGGCTGGTGACTACGCCCTCGAGGCGGCGCAGTCTCTCGAGCAGCTCAGCATCGGGGGGTTTCCTGCTCTTTCTCGGGGCACGGCCAGGGCCTGGGAAGACACAGTCGATTTTGGCGCGCACACAGTGGGAGCACGGGTTCTTCTTGTCACATTTGACCTTGCGCCTACGACAGGTAATGCACGACCGGGGGTTTGGTGTCGGTGTCGGAGCGGTGCCGGGAGAGGGGCCGTTGGCAGTGCGGCTTGGCTGGCTTAGATTGGGCGAGTCCTGGCTGGGGCGTCTCTCGTCGGACATTGTACTCATACCCAAGTATCGAGCTTTGGGGCTCGAAGTTGGATGGCGACCTTGACAGATGCCGTCCTTTGTGCATTGCCCGAGGCTTCTGACATGCACACGCCCGGACTGCTTGCGGCCGTACTTTTGGCGGCACCACCCCCGGCCCTAGTCGCACCTCGGAGCTGAGTCAACATCAGACTCCGACCAACGTCCAGGCTCACCACCACGTGCCCGTCTCTTCTCTGCTTCCAAGCATCTACTTATATATATACTATGCTATCTACTGACATACTTCCGTACATGCACATCCATGTACTGCCTCGCGAACCGCCATGATTGGCGCCCTCTGAACAATGACACATACCCACACTCAATCCCATGACCCGGATATCCCGAATCTCTCCACTGGCACCCTATCCACCAGCACCATCCCCTTCACCATGACGGCTTCAAATGCAGTCATCCATAGTAAACTCTGGCCAGTTGTAATATCATTATCAATACCCTGCCGTGCTACACAGCCAGTCCTGTCATATACCTAGCTGTCCTCTTTCCAAGCCGCAGTCTTTACCCAAAAAAGACTCTCCCCCGCCATAACCTTGTTACAAGACATTCGCCTACTGGCATTCACCGACCGATACTCCGAACATGTGCTCCTACCTCCGCTCGTTTCGACCCCCGACATTTCTCTCCTTCTTCCGCCTGCTGTTCTCTACAGTCAGCCTCGCCCGATCCTCCGCCTCATCCTCCAGCTCCTGGTCAATCATCTCCCGAACCTTCATAATCTCCTCGAGCGAAATCCCTCGTGTGTCCACCGTCACGCTAGGCGCTCCCTCTAGATATCTCAAATTCTCAAGCGCTTGCTCAATAAGCTTGTGCAGCTTGGCCTGAGAGTTGAGGTTCTCGTGCCGTTTGATGTTGTGTAGGTCTGGATATAGCACCCCGTCGCCGTTCTCTGCCCCTTGGAATGCTTGTAGGTATGGCACATGGGCTGGAAGCTCGTTGTGCAATTGCGCACCAACGCACACCGAAGTTTCATGACACCACGTCCGAGCGACGTTGCGTGGCGTATACCCACCCCCGCCTATGATGAGCAACGGGCGGCCATATGCCTTGACTGTCTCCACGCAAAAGCCATGAGCTTTGATGTTGAGATTGAACCGGCCAAGCCGATCTCCGCCCAGAGAGTCGGCGCCGGATTGCAGCACAATTGCCGTTGGGTTGTACTTTTCAATTACTGCGCTCGTAACAGTCTTAAACAGCCACTTGTACTGCTCATCATCGATGCCGTCATCAATCGGAATGTTCAGGCTGTGAGCCTTGCCGGGGTTTCGGGCATCCGTCGGGCCCGTCTCGTCAATGTTCCCCGTGCCTGGGAAGAACGGATAACCGTGCTTGTCAATGCCATACTTGTGATATGAAAGTGTGAATACTCTGTCGGTTGACTCGAATGCCTGTTCCACACCGTCGCCATGGTGAACGTCAATGTCAATGTACAGCACCCGCTGGTGATGTGATAGCAATAGTTGGATGGCTATGACAATATCATTGACGTAGCAGAATCCCGAGGCCAGATTCTTCTTGGCATGATGCAGCCCGCCTGACCAATTAATTGCAATGTCAGACCGGCTGTTGAGCAAATTCCACGTCGCGCTGCAGGTAGCACCAGTGTAGAGGGACACGTAGTTCCAGAGGCCATCAAATACTGGACAGTCATTAGACTCTCCACCAAATCCATACGTGATGTACTGTGGGTCATCGGGCTGTGCATTCTGCGGTGTAATTTTGCTGAGGTACGATAGATACTCGCGGTCATGGAAAATGGCCAGTTCATTGAAGTTTGCCGGCCGTGGCTCGAAAAGATCCATAGTGTACTCTAGTCCATATGCGAGTACAAGTTGTTTGGTGAGCGTCAGTCGCCATGGTTTCATGGGATGCGAGCTGCCAAAGTGATGATACTCCACATGTGGGTTATAGTGAAACGAGACATTCCATCCTTTGGGTCGCTCCAGCCCATGTTCTTCAGCCTCACGAGCGATTACCTCAATCTTCTCAGCATCCGTCATCGCCTTGAAGTCCTGGAAGCTTGCTGGGTAGGCATCATCTGGGGATAAGTATTCCTGCACGATGTTGTTGGCAGGTCCGTTGGACGGGATATAGCCTGGAGTCCGCATATTGCTTAATGGTTGAGATGCACTGCCAAGGACGGTGTGGTCAAATTCGGCTATGATGCGTGGTTTCGGAGCACTCTCCCAGATCCAACGGTTGCAGTCGTCCTGTGTCCCGATGAATGTGCTATTAGTCAATGAATGCGACTTATTTTCTTCCGCACGGCGTTCTTCCTAGCGTGCTAGAGTCTGAGGGTTAGGAAGAAGACGCTTTGCTCGATTTTCCTCAGCTGAACTGGTCTGAGGGTCATGAAGAGGGGACAGCGCTCGACAACTGTCGGCTGCACTTTTCTGCAATTGTCAGCATGCGCCAGACAACACGAAGTTTGAAACATGACCGGAGCTCCATAAGACTGTCTGAGATGTAACACTATCAAAAAGCTACTTACGTTGGATTTTCGCTCCTGTTTCTTAGCTGTGCTTGTTGTTTTTGGTTTCCCAGGCTTCTTCAGACGGTAGTCTACTTTTGCTGCACGCCGCGCCTCAGGGTTGGCCAGTTGCCACTGTGGCCCGTTTAGAAGTGTATGAGGCGTTTGCTCAGCAGGATTTGTGGTGAATGCTGAGCTGCTATACGATGGAGTATCTTTTTCTGGGATGTAGTCGCTGTCTTGGTCGCTGTTATCGTCGTAGTTGTTGTTGTAGGTGTCGTCGTCGCCATCTTCACTATCCGTCGATGAAACGACTGAATCGTCTTCGGCGCTGTTGTCTGATTGGCCGCACTGCTGCATCCTGCCGAGCGCCCGGCTGAACCTAGCCTCTTTGTCAGCTAGCTGTGCCTGTTCATCCAACCCACGCCAACGACCGCGACAGGATATGACAATCCGTTCGACTTACGATATTTGAAAAATAATCGTGTGTAAAGGCTGATCAACTTAAGTGGAATTTGGACATCGTGTGAGAGGGTTAAGACAATATCCGTTGGTTTTTGTATTGAGCGATTTTCACTTTCATCGCACCAGTGGCTCTTTCACCTGCGCGGCCACCCCACGCCTCATCAATTTCCATCGAGGTCACCGTCGCAATAGACGCATCTGGCTTTTCTTGACCCGTTTGAACTTTCCTCGAGGCCCTGAGTGTGTTGCATACAGTCGCCTCGCAGGTTCCTCTTGCCACCAAACAAACGCGTCCCCAGCCGCACCACATCTCCAACGTCTGCCATGGCCATCGCAGAAGATGCAGCGACAGTGCTTGAGCAGTTTGTACATGATGGTAACCTCAACTACCTGCAAAAACGAAGCGCGACGCCCGCTAACGATGCATAGTTGCAAACTTGCCAGCTGAGATTACCCACCTGTACGAAGAGGTACAGGCCAAGGACAATCAAATCCAAGAGCTGCGGGCTGCAATACATCAGCGCGATAGCAGCATTCAGAAATTCATCAAGCTAAATGGTAGTTTGGTGGAAAATCCAAAAGAGGCGGGTTATTCCAAAGTTATTACCGCCAGCTACGAAAAAGCGCAGATACTGCAAGAAGAGAAGATTGGGCTAGTGGAGAAAGCTGCGGCTCTTGTATGTTTTTGGCCTATGCATGGCTGCGGGTTTGCTTACAAGAAAACAGTTGGACCGCCACGTCAAACGTCTAGATATCAAACTACGAGATCTGCAAAATGATGGTTCGATACCTACAGATCCTCAAATGCCCTCGCTGCTGAGGGACTCACCTGGAAATCTGGTCCCGCCCGCCTCAGTGACCAACACAGGGGCCAACACGCCATTGCTACCTGTGTCAGGCAATCACGGAGGCGGTGCGCCAAACCTTGCGCAAGCAGCCGCCATTGCGCGACTGAGCAGCGCGACCAACGTAGGACTCACTTCAAGGACGAATCCTTCGCTGCAGAACATGCAGACGCAGGCGCTCCTGAACCAGCAACGGCTCACCAACGCTCAAAGTGCTATCCAGGCCAGCGCCCGACAGGAACGAGAAGTATCGGTTGGCAGCGACACCAAGCGTCGCCGTCCGACAGGCAGTATTGGTCCCCTACCTTCGGCGGCATCGAGTTTGGGCCGGCAAGGGTCAATCGGGCCAGGTACCCCTAAACCGTCGACACCAGGCTCCCGGGCAGGCAGCGTTGGACCAAGACCACCGAAACATGCACTCACAGTGAAGAAGGCAAAGCCGCAGCAACCGTTGCGCAAAGCAGCCCTCACAGCAAAGTCTGGTGTTAACAAGAAGCGTCGCAAGGGCGGGTCCCGAGCGTCACCGTCTACAACTGCAGATGATGAGAGCGTAGCGAGCGAAGCAGGCACCGAAGACGAGGACATGTCGGGCATGGGAGGCGGGGATGCAGAGGAAGACGAGTCGGACGACACCAAGTACTGTACATGCCAACGGGTCAGCTTTGGGGACATGGTGGCGTGCGACAATGACAACTGCAGATATCAATGGTTTCACTGGGAGTGCGTGGGCATCAAGGAGGAGCCGCTGGGGGACTGGCTGTGTCCCGAGTGTCGGAACCAAGCACCGACGAAGATCAAGAGAGCACGTTGAAAGGGGCTAGAATCGAGATTGGCAACGGCTAAGAACTGGGGCCATGTGGGATGGGGTGCAGGTACAAGGCAATGGATAGAGAGATGCAGCCGCCAGGGCTTGCGGGAGAGGCGTTGATGCTGCAGTGTTGGAGAGCCACGGGCGCGTGGCCCCGTGGCAGGAGTGGTTGTTGTTGGCCATGTGGATAGACAGTACTACTATGTAAGCAGTCGGATGACTGCTATACCCCCATGCGATTGCAGCTTGCGGTGTTCCCCCCGTACGAAAGGAAATTGGGGCAGTCTCCACTCGGGCTCGCGACAGGGGGCCGTGATCGCCGGGCCAGGCCAGGCCCGGCGGCCGAACACGCTGGTGCTGTTGATCGTGCAATGGACAGGAGGGTGCAGCCGCTGGGGTGGGAGTGTCCAGGCACCGGGCTGGTGGAGCAGGCTCTTGTTGTACTTGCAGTATGTAGCAGAGGGAGGGTGGGATGGTGACAAGGCGAAAAGGATGTGCCAAGTGCATAACTAGTAGATGGCATAATAGCAGACTATGTAATATAGACGCGCGCCTCCCGCTGGCGTGGCTGGCGTGGCTAGCCGGGCGTGTGGCGCGGGGGGACAGAGTAGTGGCGTCATGGCCTAACGGGCTGCCATTCGCCGGCGGGGTGTGGCTGGACCTTCGCTGGGCTCTGGCTGGCCCTTTGCTGGCCCTGTCGCTCCCCCTTCGCAGCCAAGGCGCGGGCACGAAAGGGGCACGACGGCCGACATTTGCATTGTCATTGCACCAGACCAGCCTCATAAGTCTGGTGGACCCCCGGCTGGCTGGCCTCGCACATGCTCGTGCTGCCGTGCGCTTTGTTGTTGCCGCTGCTGCATTTGCGTCGTCTTCGTCTGCGTCTGCGTCGCCGCTCTCTCTCTCGATCTTTACCCGGCCTGCTTCTCACATTCCCTTTGGCCGCTTGACCGCTTGGCCGCCCGCCCACTTACGTCTTGTCCTTGCTGCATCTACTAATTATCTTGCTGATCGTCGTTCGTTGCCCTCCTCGGCGCCTCTCGTCTACTACCACGCCTACCGTTTCAGCTGCACCTGCACCCTTCTTCGCCAGCCACTCCGGCTCTCTCCCTCTTTATTTTTTTACCGCCTTTGGACCGTCGACACGGATACGACACTAGCCAACGGCTGTCAGCCCCCGCCGTCTCACGTGCGACGCCGCCCCCGATGAACACTATGAACGCCCGGAGTGGCACCCTGTCACCGCTGTCAACCGACGGCCAAGAATGGTCCCCCATTAACGGGTACCAGAACATCGCAGGCGACAACCCCTACTCACCCACAATCCCACCCAACACCTACGGCTCAAGTAACCCTGATGGCGGCATGTCGAATGGAATGCGTCCCGGCACCAGCAATGGAAACCCCTCACCGCCCAGTTCCGTTGGGCGCTCAAGCGACGGCACTGGGTTGTACGCCTCGAGTCTCAACGAGAGCATGCGGCCCATGATGGACAACCGGAAGATGCAGGCCCTCGAGGAGACCATGGCCGATCATTTCCACGTCCTCAAGGCCTATCTCGGCCCATACCTCAACGACGAAAAGGGAAACCCACGACCAAGCAGGGCAAAGGACAAGCTGACCAGGCTGTCGGCCGTCCAGTTCCAGGAACTCAGCACCGATGTTTACGACGAGTCAATACGTAGAGAACAGGATCGCAAGCGCGGAGGGCCGGGTGCGCCTGGAAACGATACTCCGCAATTTCTCCTCCCCAAGAACAGCTTCCACCCCAAACGCAACCAGGCGCGACAGAAGCTATCCACGCTACCTCTCGAGCGCTTTCGCCAGCTTGCTACCGACGTCTTCTACGAGCTCGAGCGCAGGTTTCCCCGCTTCACTGGAGGCGAGATGCCACCGCGCCCATCAAGCCCAGCCATGAGCGTCCAGAGTCGCATGAGCAACAGAGGGCCCTCGAGCAGAGCGGGCACACCAAATAGCATGGGTGGCCGACCTCCGCCTGGGCCAGGATATCGAGGACCGCCTCCCATGGGCGGGCCTATGGGCGGGCCAATGGGTGGGCCAATGGGCGGACCTCCAGGAGGACCTCCAGGACCGCCGGGACAAATGCGGCCCGGCTCGGGAAATGAGCCGGGCTCCTTTGGGCGCCCATTGCCCAAAACGTTCCAGTCAAATACGATTGTCCCGAACAAGGGTACTCTGGTTGAAGATGACGATGACAGTGCTGCAGATGACGACGATTCCTTCAACCTCGAGGGTGCTGCCGCTAGACGGCAAACAAGCAAGAGCGCAAAGAGCATAAACATGGCTCAGGAAAAGATGGTAGAAGACCTCCAGAATCAGGTGTCGGAACTGCAGGGCAAGATTGGTACCTTGGAGACTACAATACGAAACAAGGACGAAGAGTTGGAACGCCTTGAGCAGGCTGGCAAAACGCAGGTCGGTGCCTCGGAGACCGACCGTGCAGAGTGGGATGATCTTCGCTCGTCACTGGAGCAAAAAGTCGAAGAGGCAGAGAGCCTCAACTCGTCTCTCCGGTCCGAGATAGACAGGCTGCGCAATGAGAATGAAGACATTGAAAAGAACCTTCGCGCACAGATTGCCACCCTCGAATCGAGACCACCTCCACAATCGGCGGATAGCGGTGATGGACAGTGGAGACAACGGTGCGAAGAGCTTGAACGAGAGTTGAGTGAGCAACAACAAGTGACGGAAGAGGTCCGAAGAGATGCGTCCATGTTCCTACAGGAAATGAAGGAGCTGTCAGCTCGTAGTGATGCGGCTGCAGAAAAGGAGGAACAAATGGCGAATCAAGTTCGGTCACTCGAGGCTGAGCTAAAGGAATGGAAATCACGATACGCGCGCACCAAGACGCAGCTTCGAAACCTCAAGGCATCGTCCATGGGCTTGTCCCAACTTGTAGCAGCCGACCTAGGTGGCTACGCCCGCGACTCTTCCTTTACTTCACCCGATGGAATCGTCAAAGATGTACATATAACTAAGTTCCAGCTCAGTATTGACGAGCTGCTTCAGATGGCAAGGAGAGCCAATTCGGAACAGACTCTTGAAGGCATGCGCCATGTTGTCAAGTGTGTCCGAGCGATCACGGGCGATATCGATAACACATCGCTTTCGCAAATCCAATCACCCACAAGCAGTGTGAGCGGCGACATACTAGCAAATCCAGAGAAACAACAGGCAAAGCTAAAGTCGCGCGTCAGCGCTACAGCCAACAATCTTATCACTGCCACGAAGAACCATGTGGCTTCTGGTGGACTTTCACCAGTTAGTCTACTAGATGCTGCTGCTAGTCATCTGTCCACTGCTGTTGTCGAGCTAGTCAAGCACGTCAAGGTTCGACCCACACCAGAAGATGAACTTGAGGCCGACGATGAGGACGCTGATAGGCCTATGCCACTCAAACCGGCTGTGTACTCAAACAACACTGCAACTACGAATGGTGGAGCCACGATGAAGTCTGGCCATCAACGTGGTGGTAGCAGCAGAGGTGGTAGCAGTGACACTACTCGCTACAGCGCATACAGCTCGCCTTATAGCGGCTATGATGGTCAAAGTGTCGGCGGGAACGGCGCACCCGACGGCGGCATGCTCGAGTTCAAGGTACATTCCTAGTCAGCATGGGTAGCCACAACCTACTGACGCTCGCAGAACTACCTTGAAGATCAAACGGCTCTTCTTGTCCAGAGCATCCAGCCTCTCGTCAATCTCATACGCAACAACCCAGATGGTTCGCCTGCGGATGATCAACAAATACACGAATACATTCAAGATATTTCACAAGCGGTTGAGGACACTGGAAACAAAACCTATGATGCCGTCAACCAGCTATCCAATTCAGCTCTGAAGAAGCACGCCATTCCAGTGGTTCAAGTCCTTGATGAGTGCAGACAAAGCATGCTGGCCGTTGATGTTAGAGGTGGAGGCCGCGAGAAAATCCCACCCCTTGCGTTCCGGACCGCAAGGGCTCTCAAGGTTTGTCTTTTATGAGAAATATGTCGATTGTACGTATACTGATCATGAAAAAAGGAACTCGTACTCCGTGTCGACCGCATTGAATCTGGTGAACTTACAGTCGAGCAAAATCTTAATACTGAGTTGTAGTAGTAGCCAATCACCGAAACAAGCACACATGAACTTCGAATGCAATGTCGCGCACTCGCAATCAAAACTAGCCATCGCCGGTGTGTGTGTGTTCTAAACAAAGAAGCATTTTCAACTGCTATGCATGACACATGGTTAGCGTGGCATAGTGTTGAGTCCTTTTTCTTTCCCCAAAGGCGACATGCTGTATGTAGTCTCCGTTTCAATTTCTGGATACCTTCTCTTTCCTCTCCTGATTTTCTACTTTGATGCATAGCTGTGCTGTGTAATGGGATGTTTGCGCCATCGCCGTAAGGATAAGAGGGTCATGTATTCTACATAATGAGGGGGACTCGAAAAGGGACTTGGGAAAGGGATACCACGATGGAAGCATGGGCCAAGCCAGGAAGCTTTTATTATATGGAGTAATCAGAACGAGGATTTTTAGTAATTGCATATCCTTTTTTCGATAATCATGGCGTGATGAAGAAGACAAGTGGGGGACACAAGACCAAGAACGTGGCTGAGCACCGCGTGGCTTTCCTACCCCGCCATGCATCACGACGCCACACACCGGTAGAGGAGACCCTGCTTTTTCTTTCGCGTGAGGCATCTAGACCGAAAAATTCTAAACTGCTTGTGGCTACACCGTCCTCATGACAGCCTGGATGGGGTGAAGTTGTCTGATACTTGCCTTGCAATCCAAGACGATGAAGGCCCGAAGTGACGTCATCACACAGGTGTTACGCGTGTGACATGTTAGCCTCTTGGTGCTAATGACTGTCTGCTGTGATTATCATTGTCATGTGTTCTTGCTTCTCATTATCGGAAGACTGTAGTATTGATCTGAACATCCGACAACGTAGCTCGATATCGCCAACATGGCCCAGCAAATGCAACCAATCTACCAGGGACAACGACCACCATACAACGATTCCATACTCACAATCACAAAGAGAAGCTGCGCTGATCCTTATGTACTATGGGACAAGGGCACTTACTACATGACCTTTACGTGTGGCGGCCACATTGAGATTTGGTCTGCGGATTCCCTATTCGATTTCGAAGAGCGCTCCAAAAAGACCGTCATATGGAGGCCACCTCCCAACCAGCCCTACTCAGGCGATATCTGGGCGCCAGAACTGCATTCCATCCAAGGACGCTGGTACGTCTACTTTGCCGCCGACGACCCAAAGCACGGCAACAAGTCTCACCGCATGTTTGTTCTTGCGGGCCCACCATCCGATGAGGACCCCCTCGAGCCCAGCAAGTGGAATTTCTTTGGCCGTCTGGGAGGTCTGCCCGAACACCAATGGGCCATTGATGGCACAGTCATCTACTTGCACGGCTCCATGCTCTTCGTCTACTCGGGCTGGCCCCTCGGCACCGAGGCCGATGAGTCCCGCCAGGAAATCTTCATCATCGAAATGGTATCCCCAACCGAATGCACCGGCCACCCCATCCGCATCAGCACGCCCGACCTGCAGTTTGAGTTCTCCGGAAGCAGCGGTATAAACGAGGGTCCGCAGTTTCTAGCCTCGCCAGATGGGCGGTGGATGGGCATCGTGTATAGTTGCGCGGGCAGCTGGACGCACGAGTACAAGATGAATGTACTGTACTATACCGGTGGTCATCCGCTCGACCCGCACTCCTGGGCTAAATCAAACGTTCCGCTGCTGAAAGCCGCGCGCGACGACTCACCCCCGTATGGACCTGGTCACGGCAACTTTGTCCTGGTGAATGGACCCGGTGGGCCAGAGGTCTGGGGCGTGTTCCATGCTACGGACGCGAAGACGGGGTGGGAAGGACGGAAAGCGCGAGTTATGCGTGTAGGATGGGGGAACGGGGGACCGTTTATGGGGTCGGGTGAGTGTGGGAGATGTTGTAGTGAGGTTCAGCATTTTATCCAAGGATGTCCCGGGGGTACGTGTGGTGGCCAGGGTCATTGTGGGGGCGAGGGGGGTGCGGGTGGTGGGTATCTGGAGCCCGGGAAACAGGGAGGAGGAAATCCGACGGAGGATTTGAAGAGGGAGGTGAAGAATCTTGTAAAGGGGGGGAAGGGGTTGATTAGTAAGTTTTTGAAGTGAGGAACTTGGACTTGGATTGGGGGCTGGAGAGGAAGAGGGAGGTCATGATGACAACTGTATAGTGAAATGTTTTGGCTCCAAGATCTTTTGGGCTTAGAGCTTTAGTAGGTTAGAAGATGTGTAAAGTAGATGTACCCCAAATGAAGCCATGTGTCAAATCTTGTTCGGTTTACAAGGGCTGAGTGGTATAACAAAGGAGTTTGATCTTCATGGAAATCTTGTTCAGATAGTTTCTCTTCATTCTTCCAGAGAAGTGGCATGACGAGACAGATCAGACGTGGAAGCTTAGTTGGAGCTAGGCAGTCAAGCATTGATCAAGCTTTCTCAATTGCTTGCGTGTTACTCAGCAAGGCAGAGCTAATATGCATATGACGTACTTCGAAAGAATAGCAAACGAGGTATTAGCTAATATGTGAGCAACTCGCTTATGAAACACAATATACGTATAATGTCTCCTAATAAACCCGCTGGAAGAAAGCCTAGCGATCTGACAACTTTTCCTGTTTACCAAGCTACTTTTTAGCACCGGGCGTCTGCTAGAAGTGTAGCTACAGACAAAACCTGAAGCACAATAGTGGTAGTATATGCTCAAAAAACTTAGTTTGAACACAACCTAGATAGAGCGGTTCCTGACCAAAGTCTTACATAGTCCTGAGCTGTATAGGGAATATAATTGAACAATATGAGCAAATATGGCCAAGGTGTCGCTTGCCCTCCATGACATGAAGTAGACGAATGCTCTGGATCCACTCGCACCCCCATCTTACTTATCCTTGTATCCCATTGATAGTTTGAGAGCGGTTATCGAAGTACAACCGGGGATACTGGTGTCTCGAGAGTGAGAACGTGGACACAGAAGAAGCGGAGAAACCGATCGACGCATCTGCGCTGATGATTAGATGAGGCCGGAAAAGCATTTCCACCACCTCTTGAAGAATTTCCCTTCAAGCCGTTTTAGTTGCAGAAGATGAGCGTGAGGGGCACACTGGAGGCAGCAAGCCTTACACGTGCGAAAACTTAGAAGTTACATGATGGAGTCCATTGAGGGGAAACTGGGGTTTATTGACAAACCTCGGTAAAGCCTCGCGTTTGGGGCAAAACTTCGGGTAAACCTGTGACCAAATTCCGGGGGTGGAACCTTGATTAGACCCAGAGATCGACACGAGGTCAATCTTAGGATTGGTGGATGACGTGCATGCTCGCCAATTACGGCAGTTCGTAGGTTCACATACCTAATCGAAGCTAGTGCCATCATACCCAGTTGCTGGTACGTACGTGAGTCTATTTCGACTGCCGGCCATTCGAATTGCTGTTGTCAACACCCTATTTTGTAGTTTGTTCTTCAAAATGTATTCCTGCCCAGTAAAGAACGATTCATCCAATTACGCCTCAAGTTCTTCTAGCCATCTTGGTTAACCTGGACTTCCACAAAGCATAGTACTTGCAAAAGAGCTAGAGATTCTCACCTCGCAACTGTACCTCTGCCTCACGCACTACTCCGGGGTACCTGCTACCCAGGAGTGGGGTCACACCTTCGCTCAGGGAGCCTGGCTACTTTACAACACTCATGCATCTTGTTTCCAGGCTCAAGGTCGACTGGCCTAACCTCGTTATCGGTAAGACCGCCAATACTGCGGTCCTGCCTAATACGCTAGGTTGCATTACCCAACTCCTCTTTTCATCTCTCTAAGCGCGCTTTGAATGCAACCACCATATAACCTTACGTCCGAAAAGCAATAACTCAAGACATTAAGAAGCCGGCAGTTATGTACAGCATTAGAAGAGGTAGCTATGGTCGGACGGGATATGGTATAAATAACTCCGTAGCTGTCTCTACATCAATAGCACCAAATTGTGTGACGAACTCAGTTCGACTCAACTCTTTGCACTCCCAGAATTCGCCATCAGTCAAGGCAAACCCCTTCCCCTCTTTAACAAAATGCTTACCACGACTATCCTCGCTACTTACGGCCTTCTCTCACTTGCACTTGCTGCCCCGGCGGTCAAGGTCGAGGAGCGCCAGACCGCCTGCCATAATGTACACGTCTTCCTTGCCCGTGGCACCAGCGAGCCTTATCCCGGCCGTCAGAGTTCTGTGGTGTCAGCCATCTGCAATGGTATCAGCAACTGCGGCTACGAGGACATCACTTACCCGGCCAGCACTAGCCCATCGTACTGCAGCTCGGTGTCAGCTGGCGTTACTGGCGGCACTGCCCAGATCACGGCTTATGCGAGCCGTTGCCCAAATGCGAAATTGGTTCTTACTGGGTACTCGCAGGTATGTGGCTCTTTTTAATAGGCAGTACTAAGCAACCGGGTGGCTAGTTTAACTTTGAAGAAATGGTCACTGTGACCCAGCAGTTGGTCTGGCCTAGCAACTTTGAGTTCAGTAAGGCGATAACTGTACTGACTTCGATTTTTCATCTAGGGTGCTCAAGTCGTAGGTGATATACTCGGCGGTGGCGGAGGTAACACGGGCTTGGGATGCTCCAGTCCTACTACTACCGGTCTCAACCCTTCCACTTCGCCCGGAAACAAGAGTGAGCTGTCTGAATCCTATAATATCAACCTAGCCGGCTAACGAGAACTTATCACGCAGTCCGCGCCGCGCTTCTTTGGGGCGACGTCCGTCACACGGCTAACCAATCATACAACTCTGCATCCGGTGCTAGCTTTAACGGCGTAAGTGGATCTCTCTGGGAGCTATCAAGCGATAGCGTATGAATACCCCCCTTAATGGACATTTGCTAACGTAAATACGTACAGATTAATCCCCGCACAGGCGCCCAGCTCACCTCGCTCAACCGCTTCTCCAATGTGCTTCGCGCTTGGTGTCTATCGGGCGACAATGTGTGTGCTGGAGGTCGTGACCCCAGCGCGCATACCAGCTACTTCAACATTTTCTCTACGGAAGCAGGTGCTTGGGTCAAGACCAAACTCTGAATCAAATCGGCTCTGCTTCTCGAATAGAGAGCTCCCAGCGATGCGAAAAGGTTAGTCTCCTCTTACAACTCTGGATGTAAGCAATCAAGTCAATACAAGACTGTCGTTATTAGAATATATAAGTACGAGTGGGAATGCTAGTAGTCAATATTTATCAACCTATCATTACCATAAAGATTTCTTTCGCAGCTATCTTTTCAGGCAGGCCGTGTCGCAGAGTGTACATGCATCAGAAGCTTCATAGTCACTATGTGGAAGATTGACGTTCATGCTTACATGCTAACCACGATATAACGTAGCAAATTACATTCTCAAAAACATGTCCTAGCTGTGGGTCTAACAATCTCCGGTGGCAAGGATTGCTGGCTTACAAGAGTCCGTCTTTGGGCAGCACTCCCTAGATCTGAAGCCGTCTCGGCTAGTACAGCATTGTTGACGTAGAATATACTATATATATATGAAAGTAATGACTTCTAATATTGATACTACTCAAGTTTTATCCTTGTCTATCTATTCCAAACAAAGCAAAAAGACGGACTATTAGCATGAGTATGGACGAGGCTTCTTCGGCACCAAGCCTCTGCAATCAATACTGTTAACTTGCAGAACCACGTATGATTAAAAGAAAGTCTTTGGGGGAACTGAACATGACAACATCGAAGGTTACGGCGGCGCCGACCTTTGCCTTGTATGTCACTGAGGTGACAGACGAGAAGCCGGGACCAGTCAGCGAGTATCCCACATTACATACGACAATGTTGAAACCAAGGAATCCGTGACACGTAGTTCTAGATTGTGCCAGAGTCCAGATGTTTAGTTCATCTAGAGGATGAGTAGGGGTTGCCTAACGGGAATACTAGCTAGATTGGTGCCTGGAGTTGAGTAGCTCAAAAGGTTAGGGCACGTCTGTTTCCAAAGCACGGTCTTCGTTCCGTTAGAATCAATAAGGGCCAAACGCCGACGCAGGATGCAGACTACTTGGCCCTTACTTTTGCCTATATATGTCTTGCTGAGAGACTAAAATCGCGCCAATAGGCGCTAAACTCTAGTATTAAGAATTAGTTTGGAATTAAATTTTGACTTATTCTTAGAAAATGCATTTAGACATACCTAGAAACATCGTAGGTGACGTTAAGAAAGCTAGTTCGCCCCAGACGACGAGGTTGCTTCTCAGGAGCGGCTGAGGTTCTCTAGGCCACCCTGGTAGAGTGTTGTAATCTAGTGGATTGGATCCATCTTCTATGGGTTTTACGCAGCTATCAACAGCAAAAAAGGAGTAAGCTGTAGTGTTTATGTTCTGCCCTTTCTCAGTTTGCGCTGTGTGCGACATGATGGCGATAGGACAAAGAGAGTCGCGACAAGCTTAAATAAGGCTCAATATCGTCTTGTGAGGCAGTGCTCATAGCTAAGGCAGTGTCACAAGTAACAAGTAGGATTCATTCCCTAGTTAAGGATAAGTAGTGGGGATTCAACACCCATCCACATTAGAAGATAATAATCACCGCGGGGCGGCAATCACATGACCTGACAACGGGCTTTTGGGGAAGGTCCAGCCACTCACGTAGCGAAATATGCAGGCTGACATTACTGTATCACCTCGTTTTGTACTTTCTTCCGAAGCAGACAGCAATCTGAACCAAGCACGATCTGCAGGTATGCAGCCTGCTTCGTGTTTCTTCACCGGAAACGCCAAATATGGTCTTGGACAACCGACCCTACCCCTCAGCCCCACACATTAATTTCTGCAGATATGTTTATCCTCAAGTCTTTTCATCTAATTATTTTACTCCCACCACACTAATTGCAAGGAGATATTAGTGTACCGAACTTCAGACTCGATGTCTTGTCTAAAACCTCGACCTCATGGGGAAGGGTTGGAAGAAGATTACGATATTGCAAGTAGTTACTCAACCAGGCACCGTTTGCTCTCGCTGTTACGTTATCTCGAGTGTAGTTTCCTGCCAGCATAGGTCTTGACACAATAGCAGATGTGTGAACCAAGAACATAGATACATCACCTTGATGCCATCTGTGATATTGTACAGAACAAACCCAGGTAACGTCTCAGTAATCGAATTATCGGCGTAGATATGGGAAGCGAGGTGTGGAACGTATTCCGCATACGGGCTCTGTACAAGTCTGCTAGTAGCTCTACGAAGGCTGCCGGCGCCCAAAAGTGTGATAACATCAAGAGCATCAATATTTAATGACGACTATACGCGAATCGCACTGAGATGATGTATGCTTGAGACGAACGACTTGATTTTGTTTTTGGAGGGTAATGCGCAGTATGATGACGAGTTGCGGGCAGGGTGTTAAAAAAAAACAAGGCGGACCATAACAGCAGTCCACATTGTTTATCCAATGCTAGATTGCTGAGTTCAGTGGCTGAGTTCAGAGTACGGAATGAATTCCATGAGCTGACTTGGAGCGGGTTTGCAGCATCGAAAGCGGTGGAATACCGCTGGCGGAACCCCGCTTACCTGCATCTTGGAGAAAACAAGAACTATATATGTATACTTAGCATGTCATTTGCTTCTAAAAAATTCTCAACCCATAAGTGAAAGGGTAGCAGGAATAGCAAGGAAGTTGTCAGCGACGACTCTTTTGTTTATCTCTCCAATCAGTTTATCACTCGATTCAACATTGCACAATGGCAGCCCAAGTCCACGGAACCTGCGACCCCCGCTTTACCAAAGTAAAGTCGCTCATACAATCCTACCTCAACACTGGAGAAGAATTGGGGTTTTCCCTCTGCGTCAACGTCGACGGTACTGATGTGATTGACCTCTGGGGCGGCTACGCCGACGCCGCGCGAACCAAGCCCTGGGAAAAAGACACAATCACATGCGTATGGTCAAGTGCAAAAATTGTCGCCGCCCTTGCCCTTCTCATCTGCGTCGACCGTGGGCTTGTGGAACCAAACGAAAAGATATCAAAGTACTGGCCCGAGTTTGCGGCAAACGGGAAGGAAGGGGTCTTGGTGCGGCATTTGCTGAGCCATGCGACGGGGCTGAGCGGCTGGGACGAAAACGTCACATTTGAAGATATATGTGATTTGGAAAAGAGCACAAACCTGTTGGCCCAGCAGGCGCCGTGGTGGGAGCCGGGTACTGCAAGCGGCTATCACGCCTACACCATGGGCCATCTCATCGCCGGCTTGATCCAAAAGGTCACGCACCTCCCCATCGACGAATTCGTCAAACGCGAAATCACCACTCCGCTCGATGCAGACTTTCAATTCGGTGCACAGGAAAAAGATTGGGACAGGGTGGCAGAAATTGTGCCACCGCCCCCAATTACGGATCTGACCAGCGTGGCTGCGGCAATGAAGGATCCAAACAGCATCGCCTTTAGGACGCTGCTTAAGAACCCCGGTATGGACGCAACGGTAGCAAACGAACAACTGTGGCGAAAATCCGTGCTACCAGCTTCAAATGGATATTCCAATGCCCGCGCCCTCGTCCGCATCTTCTCTGCTGTGTCCCTCTCTGCACCTGAGAACCCATCGTCGTTTTTGTCACAGCAGACTACGGAGCAGATCTTCACCACCCAACAGCACGGCACCGATCTTGTCATCAGCATCCCGGTGCGGTTCGGTCTTGGTTTCGCACTGCCTGCTGCGGGCTCGATGAACGAGAATCTGCCAGAGGGCAGAGTCGCGAGTTGGGGCGGTTGGGGTGGTAGCCAGGGCATTGCGGATGCGGAGAGGAAAGTTACGATTGGGTATGTCATGAACAAGATGGAGAAAGCGGGCCTGGGACAGAATGAGGAGGGAGAAAAGAAGGGCATGGGAAACTACAGAACGAGGAAATTGGTGGCGGCGATTTATGAGGCGCTCGGTGTGCATTAGGCTGTGATTTTCTAGCTAGTGACTGATGAGAATTGACAGTACTTCAATCTAGAAATTCTGAATTAAGCACAGTTACACCACGCTATGCTCACTGAAATCTATGCTATCTTGTGCTTCACTTATTGTCTTCGTCACTGCCTGTTGAGAGAAAAGTAATGTTGAAAGTAATTTCTGACAAAAGGAGGTAGTGTACAAATCGGAGCCTTTGGAATAAACAGCCATAAATAAAGAAACTTGGAATGATCGGGATTGCTTAAAACAACATGAGCATTCACAACATTGAATATGCCCTTGTCTTCAAATCAAACTCAGATACCAGCAGCCTTCTGCAAAAGTACCTGCTCCACTTTACCAGAGAGAGCTCATTTGTGTTTCCAGTCATTGATGAGTGGCAGTATAGTATACTATGCTACCAAGTAGAACATCACCACTTTTTCGAAAAGTGGAAGAGACCACACCACGAGTAACCAGTGTTTGCCCACCAAACCCATTTCATCTTGCAAATCCACTGTGGCAATGTCTGAACCGGTCCCCTAGTCGAGCTAGTGCATTCGGTCTGGAGACTTGCCACCACCAATATCCATCTCTGTGTTGTTGACCGAGCTAGAAGATGGCGTGTTTGTGGGAGAAGATGGTTTGGCAAGTGAGTGGCCGGGCAGTGGACCCTTTGGGTGATGGTCCGATGCTGGAATACTTGTCGTGTGCTGACCCATCCTGAAGAGAGCATTTCGATATATTTCCTGGATCCTCAAATGAGTGGAGTCGTCGACAGGCAATGGCCAGTATTCCGTAGCGACAAGGCGACATAACTGCAGCTCCAGGGCCCCTCGACCATGTTCCGGTACACGATCGAGATAGGTGACAATAAATTGACCAATGGGTAGAAGCTTGTGCTTAAGAATCTGAGCGTGGCTCTTGGTTCGAACGCGTGGGCTATAGGGCGGCAGACTTTCGGGTGTCAATATTTTGAGCTTTTGCAAGTCCTCGCGCACGGGCGAAAGTATGGCATGTAGCGACTGCCTCTCGGTACTAGATATGCTCATGTTGTGTGAACTATTGCCTGATTCTGAAATCTGCATACAAGCCAGAGAAGACTCGAGGACTAAGGTCCTCGATTGCAGGGATGCGAGGGCCGAGAGTTTGGAGCCGACGTTGGGTGCAAGCGGAAGCGGCGGGTTATGAAGATTTGATAAGGCTGGTGGTGCATGTGGGGTGAAGAGGTGGTTCATGTCGCGATGGGGTTGATAGGCGCTAGAGTGGTCTTGCTTAAGTAAAGGCGTCGTGTCCCTGACGGCTTCCCTGCTTCCCACCCCAAATCGTGTGCCGAAACCCCACCTTGTACCAGCGTTGAACGCATTCTGGAAGATTCGGGCAGCCAGACGGAAAAGGAGTGCAAACACAGCTGACGGTCTATCAACAAAATGGTTGAGATACATATGCCTGTACTGTTGCGAGATGCTGGCAACCAAAGAGATACAGGTTGGACGAAGAGATAGGGTAGGCAGAAGGGTGCTGGAACCGGTACGGGTGGGTCACTTTGCTAGTTAATGACGAGCGCGTTTGCGGTCGAGACAAAACCAGGGAAACCTGAGTGATTGTAGGGAAATGAAAGGGACTTTTGCGGATAGGAAGGCTAACAAAACGACAGATAGAGTGGTGTCGTATGTAAAGGCCTGATTGCAGCCGGGAATAAAGGATTGGAAAATGTACAAAGCAGTGGCAGCACGTAAGCAGTGGCAGCACGTAGGATCGAAGGTGGAATGACAAGAGTGCAAATGAGATGTGCCTACTCACTCATACGTGTTCACCGCCACTGCCAGCCGGTGCCCTTGGAATACGTCTTGTTGTGATCTTCTAGGGCCATGTCATCCGTTGGCTAGTCTCCTTCTCAACGACCTTCTCTCCACCCGATCGGTATCAACGCCGCCGCGACCTGTCCAACTCCGCGCTCCGTCGCGAGAAGATTGAATTGTGCAGCTGCATTCCTCGTGTCTTGAATCTCGAGTCGAATGCCTAGGCCGTTCAGATACTTGCGAACCGCAGGCGCAATAGGCGTAGTGTTCGGACCCGTTCCGATGATTAGGAGATCTATCAAGATATTGTTAACTGAAAGATGTCTTTGAAAGAACTAAAAGGCCAAATTGCCGCATACCAGGCTTAGGATATACCAACTCCAACACACCCCACGCCTGCTCTGGCACCTCCCACTGTCTCTTGGCATTCAGCAGTCTGCCAGTCATTGCATCTCCGCCCGCACCCCCTTCTCCTACTATGCCTTCTTTTTGTTGTTCATATAGCCACGGCCGCCATCGGAATGCCTCGCCGCCCACAAGTAAGACGCCGCTGCCGCTGATGCGCATTTGGTTGTTGAGTGCGAAGCCATCGCCTGTACATGCGTCTATGGAGGTGGCAGGAGCCGCTGTGTTGCGGAGCAAATCTAGAGCACTGAAGTCTGTCTGAGTATCCTCATTGCTTTTCGGTCCTCGGTCGCGTGTCTTTGGGGCTCGGGACTGGACAAGGGCAGGGCGCGTCGTGTGCAGCCGTTGTGCGTAGCATGGGCGTGTAAATACTGATGGCCTCCATCTTGCCACATCTGAACGGCATGGTGTTTGTATCGAGCGTCGTGAAAACGTGCGGATACATCTGGATATGCTTGGTTCCATGTTGGAATATGCAGTTGAGTTGGCGACGCTGTGTGCTGTTGCAGGTCAAAGTTTATGATTCGAGCGATAATCTATGCTGTCATCGTCTGCGGGGAGCTCGGACAGTCTTCTACTAGTCAAGCTAGCGCATTGTCCGTCCTACCCTGACTCATGACCATCACTGACAGCAAGACCGAACCAGGATAATTCTAAGCTCGTCCTCATCCAAATCCATAGAGGCTAACAACGAATCTCTTCTTGGTACCATACATGCTTACTATCAACCCATTCCTTTATGATCCCTTTGCCACTCCCCTGGCCTCCTCCTATTGATGGTCTATCATCCATCTAACTAACTTATTCCATGCACCAAGCTTATTTAATTGAATTCTCCCCTCATTCGAGGAAAGAAGACCAGGATGTTACTGCTCATCAGCCAGATCTGTTGCAAACATCTTAGCATTTCCTTGCTGTTTTAGCTTCGAAGAACAATCTTACCCCGTAATAAACATACGACACGGAATCGTCTTTCTCTTCATAACTCATAAGATAGCCGCCCAATGTTCGAAGCCCAAGAATTGCAAAAGCGATATTGACAACCATGGGAGGTTGCCAAAAAATAATCAGGCCTGCTGTCCACGCCGCGATCAAGACTGCAAGCGACCACCTGGCCAGGGGTTGAGAAAGCACCAATGGTATTGTCTTTCTGCCCATAACTGCATCTGCTGACCGGTCACGGAAATCTTGGGCGTGCCCCTATTACAAAGAAAATCAATTTAGCCTTTGCTTGCCTGCTGCTCACGGACTTACAGTAGTTGAGAAAATGAGACCGAAAATGAGAATTGCCAGGGCTTTCTTGCCATGCAAATTCTCTCCGTTAGCTGTCGCACGTTAGTATAGGCTTGAATAAACAATCTGCATAGATTGCACGCTCACCAAAGGTAACTGTAGTTCCCCAACACTGGCACATCAGGCCGAATGCTCCAATAACACTCTTCAAGCTGGCAAAAGCAGCAAGTCCGCCTTCATTGTAAATCGTGATCGCGGCTGTATATGCAATGGTGCAAACAAGAGTGTCGCAATAGAGAGCCGCGATCCACATGTATACTAAAAGGCAGCGGTAAAGTATGTGGGCGTCTTCCAACGAGATAAGACCAGAGGGAAGTGGGCGATGCGGTTTTGCAATGCGATCTTCTTGAAGACCGACAATCTTATTTACTGCATCAGTACCAGCTACATGACTTTGCAAAATCTAGTCCAAATCACCTGGTTCTTGGTCTATGCGCATATTAGTATATTATGTTTTTAAAGCGGAGCATCACCATCGCGCACATACTTCAAAAGCCAGCAGATGCAGTTGGCACCAAACTACTCCCTTGATAAACAAGGGCACACTGGGCACCCCTGATATCGCAAGTGCTACGATAACCTGTTCTCTGATCAGTGTCAATAGCCTATAATTTATACAAAATCTTACTGTTGGTATAGAGACAGCAGGAATATCGGATTTCTCAATGAGATATAATACTCTCAAAAGTTTTCCAGCGCGCTTGAGAAGCATTGACAGATCTCTAGTGTACTTTGAAGACATTTTAAAAAAACACAGCAGTCATTTTGCAAATCCTAGACTTGAGTATCGGGGGTATAATATTAAAATTGACTACCGAAGTCACGTGTATGGCTGACACCTCACTGCTAATCGACATTGGGGCGTACAAAAACCTTTCCTCTTACAAGTAACTTCAGGAAGCTTGGCTAAGCACTAGTTCTACCCAAGATAGCCCCCAAACTGCTCCACTGCCTTAATCGATCGACAAGTGTAGTAGTCTTATCAGTAGCTGCATCCTGAATTCATCTACCAGAGGAATAGGCGATTTTGGGTTGTGCGCCTTATTTACAGCCGTGCTCTACCTTCCTGTTAGGAGTAAAGTGGCGAAAGAATAAGACGCCTTTCAAGGCACGTTCTTGGCTATAGTGCATCTATTTGCTCAATCTGAGAATGAGACAGCAAACCTTGAAAATCATTTAAAAGAACTTCTTTATTATGGCTCTACGGCGCTTATCGCGAGGGTATATGGGGCCAAATAATGCTAATATAACGAGTAAAGGTAGATTTAAAAATGGTTCACAAGCGTGGGCAGCCTGAAAGAGTGCGAATAAACGAGGGAAACTCTGATCAACGGCACATAATGAGCAGTGCGACTTTTTCCAACCAACTTCTCGTCCCCGTATTTGTCCTAGTGCGTATTATGCTCCAAGGTCCTCTGACCTCTGAATCAAGCCGATACAACGACCGCAGGTGTCGAGGATACGGGCTGCTCTTCAACCTCTGCATACTTCGTTCTCAGCCCTTCAACAGCCCGTTCACCAAGTGCCATTGTGTTCTCAGCTCCAACCATCTGCAGCATGGTAATGTCGAAGCCAAACGTCGTCCTCCACCATCTCCGCATCTCCATAGCGACCAAGCTATCCATACCGGCATCCTGCAACGGGCTCGATATATCAACCTCACTATCTTCCTTATCGTCAAGTGGTCGGAGAAGCATAAGCGCGATTTTTCTTGCGATTTGTCGCGCGAGGAAAACTGAGCTATCGGGCTGGTCAAGGATCTTTGGCTCAGCGAGAACTTGCTTTAAGAAAGCTCTAATGCCCTGGGTAGGCTTATCGCCGTCAGAAGTCGCACCTGAAGTTGCGTTCGAATTCAAGCCGAGGTTGGCGTAATATGCCATTCGCCGGTCGTCCTTCCATATTACGCGGTTTGTAGGATCAGATAGTGGTAGAGTGCTACGGAGACCAATAGCCAACACAGACGTACATGTCCGCGATGTGCTTTTCTCAGGCTTGGATCTAGGGGTGCTTAGAACGAGCGTGATGGCATCCAGGAGCTGTGGTATCCGGATGCCATACGACCCAAGCAACTGCAACCGCTCCGCTACGAGCGGATTCTCAGCGATATATCCGTGGTCGTACATCATACCAATATCGACAGCAGAAGCGTTCAGACCCAGGGAATGTCGATAAAGCACAAAGGTGTCGAGGAAGGTGTTCGCCGCTGCATAATTTGCTTGGCCAAAATTGCCAGACAAACCTGAGACCGAGCTGAAGAGAAGGAAGAAGTCAAGACTTATCTCTTTAGACATGCACACGTTGTGCATATTCCATGTACCTTTGATTTTTGACTCATTGACAGTGGTCCATGCCTCATGGGTCATCTGGTTGAATCTCATATCTTGCAATTGCATGCAGATGTTCATCACACCACGCACAGGGGCCGTTGCAGCAGCAATAGCCTTCTCCACATCTTTGGCAATGGCAACGCTCCCTTTTACTGCTGTCACTTTGCATCCTTGATATTCAAGTTCTTCAAAAAATGCTTTGTCGGTCTCCCGTTCCCCTGCATTCCGAGAAAGAAATATCAGGTGTCGTGCGCCGTACTCGACCATCCAATTGGCCACGACACGACCTAGCCCGCCAAGGCCACCAGCAAGCAAATAAGATGCTTGTGGATTAAAAGTGGGATTGCGCTTGGGATGTGCCGTGATCAAGTCTTTTGACCTGGTTGTTTCATCCGCGGAACCACATACAGATAGAATAATCTTGCCGATATGTCGCCCCTGTTGCATGTACCTGAAGCATTGCTCTACCTCACATAACTTGAACGTTTTCACGGGGAAGATTGGTTTTATCTGACCCGCTTCGTAAAGGGCAATCGTTCTCTCCAAAAGCCTTCGACACTCTGCCGGTCGAGATTCGATAAGATGAGCCAGATCGATGCCATGAAAGCTACGATTCAGAACAAATGGGTTGAGAGAGACACGGCCGTTTCCTAGCAAATCTCTTTTCCCAATCTCAATCATTTTGCCGAACTCCGCTACGCATTCCCAGGACGCGTGTAAGAGCTCACCAGAAAGAGAGTTGAGCACAAGATCCACTCCAGCACCATTGGTAGCGCGCATGACATCATCCACAAAGGATCTGTTGCGGGAATTGAAGATGTGAGCACGTGGGATATTGAACTCATTCTCCAAGAACTGCATCTTCTCTTCGTTACTGACTGTGCAGTATATCGTTGCTCCGGCCATGCGACACAGTTGAATGGCGGCAAGACCAACTCCACCACATGCAGAGTGAATCAGAACAGTGTGTCCACTGTGCATTTGACCAAACTCCAACAATCCATGTATGACCGTCATGAAAACACATGGCATAGTTGCGGCCTCTTCAAAGGAAAGAGAGTGGGGTAGTTTCCAGCAACTGGTGCTAGGTACGACCGCGGTTGTCCTGAACAAGCTTGTGCCACCGACAACCACGACACGATCCCCTGGTTGGAGATGGTCAACCCCTGATCCAATTTCCTGGACTATTCCTGCCGCTTCCAATCCGAGGACCTGGCGCGGTGCTTCGATGAGATCCATAGCGGTCAGCAAATCCTGCAGCGGTTAGCTATATGCCTGACCCCAGGAACTACGTGTAGATGTCTGTGAGCCTTACCCTGAAATTGAGTCCTGTAGTCATTATTTCAATTGCAACCTCATGCTCTCCTGGTCTTTCGTAAGAACACGTGGTCCATTGGAGCGTATCAAGTCTGCCCACTGTTCCCAGTGTTAGGTTGAGTTCGCCACTGTCTGTTGGAGGGAGCGTAGTCGCAGAACTGTCAGGCTTACAAAGCTCTGAATTGACGTTCAAGGGATACAATCGCGGTATGTATATCTTTCCATCCTCAATCGCATACTCCTGCTCCAAGTGGTGGCTTGATATGTGGCGACGAGAGAACCTTTCCGCAACCTGGATCACAGCTTTCAAACTCGGATTCGTCAGCCGGTCAAGCTCACATATCGCTGAGTCGATTCCCATATCCTTCGGGATGGTGCGCATGGCTCCAGGTGTTTGACCCCATCGAGGGTGCTCGCAACTGAGCTGGGAACTTCGAGTCAGCCAGAGAATGCCATTCTTCGACTCCGCGACTTGCGCCAGCCAGTGCTGAAACTTATCGAAACGAGAAGCTTCAATGTCAAAGAAGAAAGGCTTGTTGATGTCGAGTAAACATATGATGTCACTCTTTGGTACCACTGATTCGACTGCATCCCAGTGCTGGATCACTGTTTCGAAATAGCCATTTTGTGATAACTCAATTTTCAAATCTTCGACCACTTGCTGTGTGGTATCATCAAAAAGCAACGTGACAAGCTTGGGTAATGCCTCCTTGACTGCGGGGTAGGCTATCATGAATGCATTGTCCTGGTGTGGACGGGGAGCATCTAGCATGTAATCAGCTACTCCAGTGAAGCCTGCAGCGCGAAGCTCCCTATTCCATCTGTCAGGCTGGACATATGGCTCATCAGCACGCCCATCTTGTTCACCCATCCACCATCCAGGAAGAAGACCCATGATGCAATTTATGAATTTCACATCCGGGCAAAGTTCTTCAAGATAAAATGTGCCGTCTTGCCTTAATAGACTATGCACATTACATAGAGCTTGTTGGAGGTTAGGAACAGCATGTATAACGTTGGTAGCGATAATGAGGTCGTAATCGTGACGTTGAAATCCTTGAGTCACAGGGTCCTTTGTAATGTCCAGAACCTTGTATTCTAGGGTGTGGTCTTTGAATCTTTCCTTGGCAGCACCGAAGAACCCTGCTGAGATGTCCGTATATGTGTAACTGGACCACAATTTGCCCCCATCTGAATCATTGACCATTTTCGAAAGAAACTCGTGAGTTGTTCCTCCTGTTCCAGCTCCAATCTCAAGGATACGCATGTTCGGTTTCTGATGTCCGAGAAGCTTCAGGTATGGGCCTCGATCGGTCAATTTCGCTTCCCCGTAGATCTTTTGCAACATGTTATCAGCCATAAGGAACTCTATTGCGGGAATTTCCTCCAAAACCAACTTGACGATGTTTTCGGTAATCTTCACAATCGCGTCCACAGTCGTAGGGCACGACAAGGACTTGACTTCGGACCTGACAGTCTCCAGTGATCGCAACGTATCTGGAATGGTTTGACGCTTCATCCAGGCCACATATCTTTCCATCGTACCCGATACTGGTTTGATGGCTTGAATTTGCTCCAAAGCTTTTCGGATATGGAGCAAAGTGAACTCTTTCAAGAGTGGCGTTCGTTTGGCGGACGCGGTGTTATGCTTCAGAACAGTTGATATAGTTGTCAAGCTGGGCTCTAGACGCCAGGTCATTGAAGCACCAGCGTGGAGATCCAGCTCAAGTGCCGTATCCAGAGGCATGAGCTTGATCTGATCTATCTTCATAGCAAGCGCTCCGTCTTGACCAATGGCACAACCCCAACCATGGAATTTACCATGTGCTAGGACTTTTGCTGAGTTATGTACTTGCAGATCGCCGGAGCAGTCATAGATGTCCATGCGCTTGATGAATGTTGGCACACTCATTCGGTCGGTTGCATGTCCTTGTCCATTGCATGCAGCTGCAGCCATTGTCTGGAAAAACACATCCATCGTTGTCGGGTGTATCAGATAGTGCGATTCGGAACCATCTGGAGTCTTATCGCATACCGTAGCCTTGGCACTGTTCTTGTTTGGCGTACATTCAATGTCCTTCAATCCTTGGAAGCAGGGCCCATATCTGGCCCCGAGGTGCCACATGGCCTGGTACCATTTTTTTGCGTCGATTCTCCGCGGAAAAGCAGTTTCGGGCACTGCTGGGGAAGAGGGTGAGGAATGGATTGCCTCGACCGAACCTGAGCAGTGTTTCGTCCACGTAGTGCCTGAAAATGATGAGATCGTGAACTCCCATCCATTACTCTCCAAATGGTCCGTGATGCGCCATCTTCTTAAAGATGTCACTATCTCCACTGGACTGTTTTCTTCTAGAATTAGCGCAGCGCCAATGACCATGTTCTTCACACTGAATCCAAGAAATTTGTGGTCCTGGTCAGACAAGGGTTGTCTCCGACAAGCCTCTCCAGCCATGGTAACGTATGCAGCACCTGGGAAAACTACATCACCATCGATATTATGGTCTCGTATCCAGGGAGCGTTTTCCAGCTGAAATATGTTTCGAAAGCTAGGCTGCTCTTCGTTGTTCTCCAATATGAGCGATCCCAAAAGCTCGTGATGTGGGAACTTGGGATATCGCCAAGCTTGGGTGATGCGGTTTTGAGAAATATGTGCTTTGCCATGATACCAAGGATATGTTGGCATATCTGTGAGCACTTTTGCAGTACCAAGTGGGTTCGTTAGGCGGTGGAGATCGAAGTCCAAACCATGCTGCCAGAGCGTACCCAAAGCCACGAGGTATGTTGCATCTGCATTTTTCTCCCTATGGAGGCATGAGGCGTACGGATGGACAACAGAATTTTGTTGAAAGATTTGTCGAAGAGGCCCTGAGAGCGTGCTGTGAGGTCCCACTTCGAGAAAACAAAGGTTACGACGTGTAGCATCTTCAGACTCAGTTAAGAGGCTGTTGAGAGCCTGGAGGAAGAGGACAGGTGATTCGAGGTTGTGACGGAAATACCGCGCGTCAATGCACTTGGAATCTGGCAATGACAGGCCGGTTACGGTTGAGAAAAACTCCGGGTTTGTAGAAGTACTGTTGTGAGGAACTTCATCTTCCAGGAATGATGCTACCATTTCCTCATATTCATTCCCAGCATTGAGCATATGATGTGAGTGATATGCAGTACTCACTTTCAACATGCGCACAAACACTTCGGGGTTTCTGGTCTGGATAGCTTCTACAACGTCTCGTACAGCTGCCTCGTCACCTGAAATGGTGACGTTTGAAGGTGAATTGTTGCATGCAAGGACAACACCTTCTTGAAGAAATGCAGTCACCTCATTCCAGCTCAGACCGATTGCAGCCATTGCACCACTCCTAGTCGCAGCTTGCGATACGAGGCCCCGGTAGTAAGCAAGAACTATGGCCGCGCGACGTGATATCCTGTTTGCTGCATATGCCGCTGCTATCTCTCCTGATGAATGGCCAAGCACAGAGTGTGGTTTGATCGCTAGACTGGCTAGGGCGTCGACTAGAGCTACTTGAACTGCAGTACACACTGGCTGAGAGATAGCAGCTGTGCCCAAGTTACTAGAGTCTGCGTCTTTGGCCAGTTCTTCTTGAATGCTCCAGGTAGGTGGCGTTGGCAGCTTTCTAAGCTCACGGTCCATTTCTTTGATAGAAGAGGCAAATGTAGTGTTAGACTGTAAAAGTTCAATACCCATACGCGGCCAATGAGCACCTTGCCCGGTAAATATCATAACCAGTCGCGGTGGTGAGGCCCCCACGATAGATACGCCAGCATGTGAGTCGACAGACATTGCTTGGATCACAGAAAATGCGCGATGAGCGAAATGCTCGCGTCGGCAAGCTAGTGTGTAGGAACCATGCTCAGCTTTCGTGTCATTGGACATTGCATATTGCCAAAGGCTCCGTGTTTGCATCTCTAATGATTCCGATGTGTTCGCTGTCATGAGGAACAGCTTGCCGAACTTTACAGAGTCGAAAGCCGATTTCTCTCGCTCAGAATCGGGTATGTCTGAGATTACACCATACGAAGCGGCAGATTCGAGGATAAGATGAGCATTAGCACCACCAATTCCAAAATTGTTCACAGAAACCCTCTCCAGTTTGTCTTTGGGCCAGCTGATGCAATCGGTGGGAACCTTGATGTCCTTTTCAAGGAATGGTATCTTGGGATTTGGAGTTTCGAACTTGATATTTGGTGGTATGACGCGATTTTCCAAAGCCAAGACCGCCTTAATGATAGAGGTAATCCCCGATGCACCCTCGGAATGGCCAACATTCGGCTTGACGGACCCGATGTACACCCCACCGTTTCCAAACACGTTAGTCACTGCTGTAGCCTCGATAGGATCACCCGTAGGGGTGCCCGTCGCATGACATTCAACAAATGCGGTTCGCGTAATGTCAGATTCTGGTATCCCAGCAGTCTGATATGCTCTGCGAATCATGTCCTCTTGACTGGAAGAGCTGGGCATGCTCAGCCCCGGGGTTTTTCCATCTGCATTGATGGCAGATCCACGAATAATAGCACGGATAGGATTCCCATGCCTGATAGCAGCACTTAGCGGCTTGATGTAAATCAAGTTGACACCTTCTGCGCGAGCGTACCCATCTGCATCTGCATCAAAAGATCGAGAGGACGCGTTGGCCGAGGTAACGCCTTGTTCGGACATATCAGCCATGGTATCAGGACTCCAGAGCAGATTGCTGCCGCCCACCAGAGCGGCACTGCAGTCTCCATTCCGGATCGCGAGGCAGGCTTCATGTAAGCCCATAAGTGATGCGGAGCATCCCGTCCGTATAGTCATACTCGGACCCCTGAGATCGTACTCGTATGATATCCGGTTTGAAAGCATAAAGTCACCATGCCCGGTGACCTTGTACATGTTCTTGTCCAAACGGTCCTTTGTACCCATCTCTAACCAGTCATTTCCAAATGAACCGACGTATGTCCCAATGTCTTTTCCGCGCCAGTCGATTTCGCCAGCACTTTCGAAGCATTCCCTTGCAAGTTCGAGAAGGATTTTTGCCTGGGGATCCATGCGCTCTGATTCTTGTTGTGACATGCGGAATAAAGAAGTGTCGAGAGCACCCACTTCAGCGCTTTCATCCAGAAAGTAGCCATATTTGGAGTTAATGTAGCCTGATTTCCCAGAAGCCGAATGAAAGGCTTCGGCGTTGAAGCGCTCGAAAGGAATGGGCGCACGAGCGTCCTTCTTTTCGGTGAGAAATGTCCAGAACTGGGCAGGTGTTCTTAGCGCACCCGGCAAGCGGAGAGCCATGCCACAAATGGCAATTGGGTCTGGTTGTTGCTCCATTTTGTTGACTTGACGCATGAACAGTTTTTGATACAATTTGACAACCGAGCATGCTCTGAGATTGGAATGATGGTTAGAAGCAAGCCAGATAATATACATTATCACCGCATCTGCTGCTTCCAGTGCAAACCCATCCACCCTTTTTGTGCACGGGCCTATCTTTGCAATTGCATACCATTGTACTTTTTCCGGTAGTAGCGTGTCTGTCAACGAACACGAAGCTAGGTGTCAAGCTCCGACAAAAAAAGAATTACATCAAACGAAAACCCAGGTCCAACCATGGCATTGGGGCACTTAACGATTGATTCAAGAACATATTTACCCGCAAAACCCTATGTTCTGAAAGAACAGCCGCACTATTGCCCTGAATTCAAGAGTGCCATTGCATCCCCAAGTATTTTGACAGAATTCTGATATGTTCAATCTCCCTTCGTTTAATCACACTTCATGCAGACAGAAGACAAAGAAACAAATTACCGGTCAGCAAGAACCATCTGAGAGTCTTCTTTTTTAAATCCCTGTCGGTGCATACAGATGCTGACCTGACACCCCCATCACACTGGTGTGGCGTCTAGTCAGAAGCCGTGCCCAGGTCTAGCGGTGAGAATTATGGCTTTCATCTCGGATCCAAACTACCAAGAAACACGGTGATCAAACATCCCAACTCCATACTATCTGTGCGCACCTCAATGTAACCCCCTGCCCTTCCCTGTCTTCGCCTCCCAGTACAACCTGATGGCCGGTGAGAGAGTGTTGGGAAACACGATTATTTTCTTTACCGCCTGTTACTTAGTACAACGTATGCGCCTCGCTTAACCATCGACCAACTAACCTGAGAAGCATGTGCTACAGATGTCGCAATATGGTTTAGAAATACATGGTAGCTGATAATAATTATCTCAGATCATGACCCACACGTTCTAAAAACGATAGTTACAGACAGAATGAGATTATCGCTTTGGACGTTTCGAATGGAACAGCCAAGGACTAAATTCGTCTGACTTCTCGTTCGACCCCGGCGTCCAACTACTTCCAGAATACGCATTCTGATCTTGTGCCCCGGGGAAATGACAAAACAACCTCATAAAGAAGAAATATCGATCAACTAACTTCAGGACCTCATATGTTGAATCGCTGGCGAGATTTTAATTACCGCGGTTGAGCAATGTGGATTGGGGGATCTGATTCACATAGACGTTTCAATAAAGCTTTGACATGAGCCAGACCCAGAGAATTGATGAGACATTTGTGAGAACAATGTCCCCATGTAAAAGGGAATCGTGCTGCCTCTAGTCTTGGGAAAACAGAGCCAACCCCTCAAATTTTGTAGCTCCAAACAAGAACATGGAAATAACACCTGCGACTCAAGAGGCTATGAGGGATTTCTCGATAGTTGAGCCTAGAAAAGATGAGGGTCGCGACAGAAGGTATTTGATCGCGGCTTTCGGTAGTCTTTGCGTCATCATGCTAATGGTTGCTCTTGATGCTACATCGTTAGCAGTCGCATTGCCTGTAAGCTTTGCCACTCCAAATCATTGCTATCTCGCAAAGATCTATTGTAATTTTAGCTAACGAATAGGAAGGTAATTACAAAAGCTCTTACAGGTTCTGCCGTGGAGGCTTTCTGGAGCGGCACGTCGTTTCTTCTTGCATCGACTATATTTCAGCCAATACTGGGATCCTTCTCAAACGTCTTTGGGAGAAAACCGATTATTAATGTTAGCCTGGCCCTTTTCTTAATCGGCTCGATTGTTATTGCGGTTGCCACAAATTTTACAATCGTACTGGTAGGAAGAACCATCCAAGGTGCAGGTGGAGGTGGTATCCAGTGCCTAACGGCCTTGATAGTCGTGGACAAGATTCCTCTTAAAGAACGCGGGAAATGGTTCAGCGTGCTTGGAGCCATGTGGTCCATTGGCACCGTCACAGGTCCTTTACTTGGTAGGTTACAACCCCTACGAACCTAGTGTACCATTAACATGGCGAAACCCAGGCGGAGGCTTAGCCAAAGAAGCCTTGTGGCGCTGGATTTTCTGGATCAACATTCCATTCATCTGTATTGGCGGAATATCTATCGCAATATTTTTGAAGTTCGACAAGACCAATGTGGCTCTTATCGCAAAGATGAAGGAATTAGACTGGGTCGGAATGAGTCTCTTCCTTACATCGACAACAGGATTTCTTATCCCCATCACCCGAGGTGGTGTCGAATGCCCCTGGAACTCATGGCGTACGCTTGTACCACTCTTCATCTGCACTGCTGGACTGATGGTGTTTGCCTTGCACCAGGAGTATGTGGCCAAAAACCCGTTCATTCCTATTGGTATCTTCAAAAACCGGTCTGCATCAATCATGTACGTGCAAACAACCATATATGGCATCATTCTATCAATGGGGATGTTTTACCTCCCACTCTATTTCGAGGCAGCGAAGAACATGTCGCCCGTCATGGCCGGTGTTGGCATGTTTCCATGGACCTTCACGTTAGCTCCAACTGCAATGGTATGTCTCTCAACTCGTTATATAATCAATTCAGAATTTTGATCATGACACAGGTTGTTGGAATCGCTATATCGAAGACGGGAGTATACCGATGGGCGAATTGGCTAGGTTGGTGTCTTGTGGTGGTCAGCATGAGCCTCCTTGTGCTGCTCGAATCCGACACATCAACAGCCGCGTGGGTGTCAATAAGTCTTGTTGGTGGTATTGGACTCGGTGCGCTCTATCCGGCCATGATTCTCGGTGTCCAGGCCTCTACAACGGTGGAAAACCAGGCCTCTGCAACAAACATGTTCACATTCTTGAGAGCTCTTGGTCAAACCCTAGGAGTCGCAATTGGCGGAGTAGTTTTCCAAAACATGATTGAGAAGAGAATGTTGTCAAAGCCACTCTTGGCTAGGAAAGCCAAGGAATACTCCAAAGATGCAATAGGCTTGGTACAGGTCATCAAAGCTATGCCGAAGAACGATGCAAAGGAGCAATTGATCGAGAGCTTCACTTACGCACTTAGGTATATCTGGGTCGTAGCGGCATCGATCGCAGGGATTGCATTACTCGCGAGCATCTTCATCGAGGCGTATCAGTTGAGCAACCCACTCGAGGCGGACAAGACCACCGAAGAAGATAAAAATTAGAACTAGCGGAAAATAGTGGAGGTGGATCATCCCAATAAAGTACTTATGAATTTGGAAGCAGCAACATGTCGTTTGGACAGTTCAAGAAGCAGCAGCACCTACATGCTATATTAGCCGTAATCGTGATCAGGAGGACATTACGCAAGCATTTTGAATCAACCCCATGACGGCAAATCAAACTGACGCCATGATTAAGTGATGGAATTATTTCTTTGTAAACTGGAGGGGTATCATACAATGTGGAAATGTCCCAAGAATGTGTGACAGCACGATTACGGTAAAAGCTTGGGCTCAAACTCATGACGTGCACGGTACTTAGCCAAGGGTATGGGAACATCGACGCTATATCCCAATTCGCCCTGTACTTTTTCCATCTTCCTGGTCGCCTTACCGACCAGCCGAGCAATCCAACGATCATTGGCCATTGCATGAACGGTGGTTTGTCCAGCTTTACGCATACCTACCATGGTTTTGTTCGACGCTTCTTTGAAACCGGTATCTACCTTTTTGAGAAGAGCTTTGAAGCTTTTATCTTCAGTCCCATTGATGGTCGTCTGTGAGGCCTCAGTGTTGTTGGTGTTAACGGATGCTACACTGCTCGCCTCGCTGTCGGACAGGTTGGTGCTGACGCGCTTGAGCTCTCGTAGAACTTTGGCCTCCTCAAAATCTTTATCCGACTCAATTACTTTTGTGGCCTTGACAATAGCGGCAACAAAGTTCAATAGATCTTGATGAAACTGGGCTGGTAAGTGCGCATGTGCACTGACATGCATAGCTGCTTCATCCCTTTTAAGGCGTTTGAGCTCTTTTCGAGCTAGTGCCTGTTTTGGGGTAGGCTCAGCTTCGTTGATAGCGGACTCTATCTCAAGTAACTCAAAGTCGCTTGCTTTCTCTGGGAAGATGTGCTCATGGTGAGGAAACAAGAAGGTGGGTATTGTAAGAGTCGCATTTGCGCCTCCCAATCGGACGACTTGTTTAAGCTCGACAGCGTCCGGGAGAATTCTATAGGCGAGAACATCCGAGATCTTGAACTTTGTTTGGATGTTGTAGTTTGTATTGATTGGGAACAGCGCCTCGCTCTGAATCGGACCCAGTTCAACAGCAAAGTTGGCATCCGCGCACCAGGCAGATATCCGGGCCTCAAGTCTACGAATCTCGCCATCCTGTGACGAGTAATGCTTGAAGAAATACTTCTTCATGAGTGCCGTGAACCATTTTCCTGATCCGGCGGCTGTGACAGACTTGAACTTGACCGGGTGGAAGTAGCAAATGGGGCTGAGCATTAATCGGTATAGAAATGGCAGCCGGTGCAGGAATTTTTTCACATTCGGATAAGATGTCTTCCGGAGTGTGGATACTCTTATCGACTTGGAGGGTGGATGGGGTATGGAAGCCTGGCCATGAATCTGTGCACAAATGGCGGCACGAAAGTCGTCCATATTTTCGATATCGAGTCGCACCCCTGGTTCCTCCCTCGCTTTCCTGCTCTGCTTTCCTTCTTTTTCCTCATTTTCCCCGTCGACTTTACTATCTTTACGTATCTTTGAAGCCTGGATCAACTGCTTCTTTGCGATGGTTATGGCACTAGTTTCGTCGATGTAGCGTATCAGCTCCTTGTACTTTGTGTGTGCTTGCTCTTCGTCTGGAGCCACTTTTTTGACGGATGAGAAGGCAGATGCGGTGTCTTGAGCCTCAGTTGGGACTTTTCCGGCTGTGAAGCTTCTCACCATGTCAGTCGGGTGACCAGCGATGCCGCCCTTTTGCGTTGCCGCTCGAAGTATAGCCGTGTTGGTTACGACCACCGAGTCATCGTCGTCTGGTTCCGGAACGCCATACGTGACATCGCCAAAGGTGACTTCCCATTCCCCGCCTTTGACGTTTGCATACACATCATCGACCATGATCTCACGGAACAAGGGCACAACCACTTTATCCACCTGTATGCCCAGCTCAACATCATCGGAAAGTTTGATTCCAGCTTCCACACCATGGGCAACAAGTGTCATTGTCGAGAGCGACAACGTAACGCCGCGAATGACGAAAAGACCTTTGACTTCGGTATCAATCTCCAGCGCTGGCAAGTCAAAGAAGGCTATCTGGTCGTTGATGAAGTGGAGATCGCGTAAAAATGTTTTGCGTAGGCTGCGTCGTGCGAGGGCGGCAGCAGCGTCGAACTGGTAGAGGCACGTGATAAGAAGGGCTGGCCAGCAACAGGTGAAGAAGACCCAGTATAGTAGCCATGATGTCGCGCATACTGCGTAGGCCAGGTTAACGGTAGCGAAGACGGTCCACACAGGGGCAAAGGGGAAGATGCGGTGCCCATGGGCTTCACCCAGCAGGATGGCATACACAAAGGTGGGCGCTCCCGAAATAACCCATCGAGATGGCCAGGAGAGAGTCAGTGCAGCCAAAGCGGTGGCGACAAGAAAGACATTAGGGATGAGTTTGCTGGTAAGCTCGCGCTCTGATGTCGTAGCTGGTAGAGGATCTGCGAGCGGAGCGACAGGCTTGCGCTTTGGCATGGCTGGCAGCTCGCGCGGTACGCACGAATCCATATTTGCGGCGCCGTAGAGTGTGGAAGTTGCAGGTTGGCTAGGATAGAAAAAGATACATGGTGTTTGTGCTACTCGGCTCGCTGTGAGTGGAGTAGAGTAAAGTAGAGTAGAGTGTGTGCAGGTGCCGTCATTTGCACGCGCCTGGACATACAGGGTTTCTTTGACAACCACCTGACGTCATCAGGCGTTCCCCACACTCGAACAAGCCATGCGCATCTGTCCAAATGGCTGAGCAGAGCAAGAAAAATGACAAGAATTATGATTGCGATGCGTGGTCCAAATAGCATCGGTACATACTTAATACACATGGTTAGCTATCGCCCTGTACTTAGACCATGTCAGCCCCAGTTGACAAGGCTTCCCTGCGCCGGTGATGATGCCGCCCCGCACTTGTGTATTACATACTTGTACTACCACTAACTACCACTACGGTCCGATCCACAATCTGGGGAGCGTCGCATCACGCCATCACAGCATGCACACCGATATTCAGGGGAAACACCCTTCTCATGACCCTGATGAAGACTGTGAGCCTTGTCTTGATGTACCTATTGCCTACGCAATGGTGTTTGCTTATCGCTTCGATAATGGGTACATATTCCCGACACCCTAAACCCCATTGGCCACCGACCTCTCCTCAGTCCCATCAACTCATTCTTCGCATAACAGGTACCTGATCCTGGAATGGCACAGCACATCCTGCTAAGCATCCGAGCCGGGCTTCAGACTATGTACGGCTCGTGTAATACATAATACCTTTTTTTCGTACCGAGTCCCGTGTTCTAAACATCCAAAATCAAAGCATGTTACCAGTGAAAAGCAAGTCGTATATAAAGTATTAGATCAAATCAAAGAACAAGACTTGAGGAAAAAATCCAAATCCATACCAGTCTGAATTGATCTGCAGATGGCTATGATTCATAGCCCAATGTGATACCTGGAAGAAACTAAGCAAAAGACTGCTGGAGCATTCGGAGAATACAATGACAATGATATGGTGGTGAGTGATGCATATGGACTTTACAATCAATCTAGAGGTACCGTAGGCATGCCAAAGGCCTAGATCAACTTCGGGTTCCGAGGAATTTATTGAAAAGGGACATATATAGTTAATATAGGGGGCCTAAGTCGACCGGGGTGGTTGTCTTGACAGGTATAAAACGATAACGACATGCCCTGCGCACAACGCGGATACACACGTACTGTACCTGGACGACTAACCGACAGTGTACCAGAACACAATGAGTCGTACCAATGCTGATAGATTACGGTGGGCCGAACTGGTTGAGCAGCATCTAGCACACGCCTTGACTGCGAGCGAGTCATACACCGAGGCAGATATCGCAGCCCATGTGGACTTCTTTAGACATCATGTTTGCAGCTGGCTAGGCCCGGGACCAGCACCGTTACTGCCACTGCGTCCCGCGTGTCCATCAGCACTGACATACGACGCAACTCCGGTCGAGGTGAGCTACGGGTGGAAGGGCACGTCGTCAGTCATGGTCCGCTACGTGGTTGACTTGATCGGGCGCCAAGGAAATCCGAATCGCGCGGCTTCGCTCATGACAGCACAAAAGACAATCGATGGGCTGCGTAAACATGCGAGCAGAATAGGACTTGGTGGGTACCGTGTCGACATGCTGCCGGATATATGGGAGGCTGTGACGGCGCGGCTGGCCCACTGGGAGAAGTCGGACCACACGGCTGAATGCAAAGTGTGCACACCTTCAACGACTTTTGTCGGCTTCGATCTCGCAACATCAGGCCGGGTGCATGGTAAGCTGTACTGGCGCCTTCCAGCGTGCCTGTTTGGCCAAAAGCTTCTCGAGCTGTTGGACAACGTCTTTGCTCTACTGCCACGCTACGGCGTAGACGTTGGCGGCCAATGGGCTCAGCTGCGACGCCATCTTACCTTGCACCCCACCAGCGAGGGAGGTAGCCAAGGTGTGCGACCGCGCATGCTCTCCATTGATGCTACACGGTATCCTGCAGCGCGCATCAAGTTGTACAGCCGTTGTTACTTTGACTCGCACGCTTCCTTTGCCGACGCCGTTGAGCCACACCTTAGCCTGGATGGGGCGGTGCCGCTGCCACTCCCCTGTCACTACGCCACCCTGTGGGCCCGCCTCCAGGCACAGTACCAGCACCAGCCCCAGCACCAGCGCTACTGCTTGCTTGCTCACGACATGCTGCCGAATACTACCCTCACCACCAAGCTGTACTGGTTTGCTGACCAGATGCCCTCGGGCGATGCCCTCATCATCAACGACTTGGTGGCCGACTTTGCACAGCCCCACGCCTTCATGAAGCGCCAGCTCGACGCCGGTCACTTTTCGCACAACTCGAGCTACATTCGAGAGATTGGCATGGGCCAGCGCAAAGATGGTTCGTTTGACATGGCCCTCTATATTAGTCCTTGTTTGTTTTCCACGTAGTAGCAGCTGTGTAGTCATTCAGTGCCATGTCGAGTAATGCATGCGTTTCAGGTGACAGCGTCTCACCATACTCACACTACCCTATGACTACCGCCCTATTCTGAGCTCGTGAGTGTTGTATGCTCCTGGGCAGCAGGGATACATTGATTACATGTAGGCCCACCTGGTGTTTACCTACTTGTGTATGTTCAAAGGTGGCGGTACTTTAGACATTACAGGTACGTAAGTAACTTAAGCGAGAGCTTGTCTGGTAAGCACCTATTTACATACATATATACATACATATGTATGCCACAAGAATATAAGTAGAAAACAGGCTCAAAACGTGTCCGGAAGATCACTGTGGCTTGCAGTTTCGGAACATCATTGGACGTGGGCCTGTTGGGGCGAAGTTCTAGAGGGCCGTCTCCCATGCGCAAGTTGCAGTTGTCTTGTTATTGATTGAGCGCGGCGACTTGCCCCTATGTCGATAATAATAAGTGGCTGCGGGAATTGCAAATGGTATTCTTGTTGGAGGGCGGGCCGGTGACCGGGGGCGGACCCGATAAGAAATATACTTACCTGCCTCTTTCAGCCTAAACTGATTTCGACACTAAGAACCGAGTACGACTAGTGGCTGCAAAACGGCGATGCTTGTGAGGCTTCATTTAAAGCTTGCATTTTTTATTCTCCCTAGTTCATGTCGTGTGCCCCGTGATGCCTTTAACACACATGTAGTCTCCAGCGTAGTGGCACAGCATTCATGTAAGTAAGCGGACCAACTCCACACTCAGAACGCGACTCGATCAAGTCCACCACAAGACCAACTCGTCAAGGAACCTGTTCGTTTGCATCCACCCAGCCGGTCGTGCTCACCTGATCTTTGCCTACTTTGGCAGCTCTGCTCAACCCGCCAACAAGAGATCCAAGCCGGCATTGTGCAATATCCACATGGCGCCTTCCCGATTGAGCGATACACTAATGCAGCGCGAGCCTTGCGATCCGTTGCTATCCACCATATTGCCTCATCGTTCGCGGAATATGGAGTCGACACTACCAAGCACCTGCCGCTATCTTATGTCTATTCCATCAACAAATGGCGCCATTTCCTCGTCCCTTGTAGTGCAGCTACCGCCCGGAGTGGATATAAATGCTCGTCCCTGCCCTACATTCTTCATGTAGCCCAAGTTTGAAATTGCTCTTCTTCGGGTCGCGTCAAGTCGCAGCAATGGCACGCATCACCAAGAGCATTGCGGCTCTGTCCCTCGCTTCAGGTGCTCTCGCCTCGCCTTTACATGCGCCTCAATACAATGCAACAAGCCCGTGTGCTCAAGTAGCCAGCTCGGTTGCAACTCAAACAGCTGCTGTGCCCACCATCCCTGCACAGTTGGCCTACGATTGCCTTACTTCAGTTCCATTCAACCAGTCTGCTGCCCTTGCACTTGTCGACGGTGTGGTGCCCTATTTCCGATGGCAGAGCAACACTGTCTGGCTAAAGGATCCCCCCAAAGAGTACGCTGAAAAAGTGCAACCTGGTGTCGACATCTGGGGTGGGCTTGACAAGATAAGAGAAAAAGTGGTCGAGAGCAAGTATGAGAACGAATATGAGGTATGTCTTCGGTGCACAAAGTAGAGGTTGAAGGGCTTACCCATGTCGCAGTTCGGCTTCGAGCTCTATCGTCTTCTCCAAACCACACACGATGGCCATTTCGTCTACGTGCCCGACATCCTAGGAACCGTCTTCACTTTTGCACGCCCAGTTCCTCTTGTTTCAGCCTCGTCAGATGGCAAGGAACTACCAAAAGCCTACGTCTATGCTGATGTCTTGGCTGAGTCTTTTGGCAACGCAACCTTCAATGCATCTCCCATCACAAAGATTAATGGTCAAAATGCTCAGGAATACCTCGAAAGCTGGGCACAGTATGGCTCTCTCCAAGACCGGGATGCTCTTTACAACAATGTTTTCTATGAACTTGCTACTGTATCACTTGGCCCCACTGGATCTGGCATCGGCACTTTTGCTGGGTCGGGGAGAGGTCGCTGGGTATGTAGATAAATCCACATGAAGCTTCCATGAGCTAGCTGCTGACTCGTGACAGATCTACCCTGGGGCTACCACCACGCTTGATTTTGCTAATGGCACCAGCCAAACCTATGAAAACTTTGCCAAGGTCTTGATACCATTCAAAGGTATCACTGATGGCGAGAGCCTCTACAAGCTTTGGTTTACCGGCAACCAACCTACCGAGACTGAAGATCCTGCTCCTTCCAACTCTACTACACCAACTCCTTCGGCAACCGCCTCTGCATCCGCCACACCAACAATCCCGGCTCCTGGCTACCCACCACCAGTTATTCGTGAAAGCCACAACCTGATTGGTGGGTACTTCCTGGAAGACGAGTACTCCGATGTTGCCGTTCTGTCCGTTCCTTCATTTGTGGGCATCGATGCTCAGGAACAATTCCAAGCCACTGCTGTACAATTCCTCTCCGCAGCCAAGACTGCAGGAAAGAAGAAGCTCGTCATTGACGTTCAGGCAAATGGTGGTGGTACCATCCTGCTGGGATACGACCTCTATTCACTCCTTTTCCCTAATGACATCGACCACGCAGCAGCCGATCGATTCCGTGCTTTCGAATCAACGGATCTCATTGGCCAGCAATTCTCAAAAGCTGCTGAAGGCGTGACAAGAGAGCCAGTCACTCCAGAACAAAACGAAACACTGTACGACCTCCAGGGCAATATCGTATCTTCCGCCTTCAACTATCGCACAGATCTGAATCTTGATGAGGAACCCTTCACCAGTTGGAAGGACAAATTTGGTCCCCTTCATATCAAGGGTGACAACTTTACAAACCTTTTCCGCTGGAACCTGAACGATACGTTGATCACCCAAAACTCAGGCGGCATCTACGTTCACGGCCATGGTCCTCTATCCAACTATACTGAACAACCGTTCGCTGCTGAGGACATTGTTGTCATAACTGACGGGTACTGCGCATCTACTTGCACCATTTTCTCCGAGCTTATGCGCCAACGTGCTGGTGTCAAGTACATCTCGCTTGGTGGTCGCCCTCGTGAGGGTATCACACAAGCCGTGGGTGGCGTCAAAGGCACCAACAACCTTCCTTGGACCTATATCCAGTCGCTTGCTCAATTTGCGGTTCTCAACACCACCTCTTCGGCCGACGAGGTAGCGCAGCTCAACAATACTGAGCTAAACCAATATTGGTCTTCTGTTCCCTTCGATCGTCTCGCCATTGGTTCATCAATCAACATCAATTTCCGAGACGGCATTCGTGACGGCGACGAGACGGATACTCCACTGCAATTCGTCTACGAGCCAGCTGATTGTCGCATCCTGTACACCAAGCAAATGACTGTTGATATTACCGCTATCTGGAAGGCGGCCGCAGATAGCACCTGGGGAGGTAAAAGCCACTGCATCGCTGGTGACTTTGGCGGATATCCAACAAATAGCCTGACCAAGCGCGAGTTGAACGGTAGAGAAGAGGCTCTGAGTAGGAGAATGAAGCAATGGAGGAGAGACCTTGCGCCACAGGATTACCCTCTGGATGTACGCACCGATATGCGCAAGGCAAAGATTATGGGTGACGGCATTATGTGGCCATAAAGCCGTGGGGTGATGCTCAAACCGACCTCGAAGTAGGAGAAGGCAAAATCATTAATAAATACATAAATGACATTCTTGACTAGCGAACATCCAAATGCGTTTAACAGCTCGAGGGAATATACCATTAATCGTACGCTTCGAGACTCTAGTGAGTTAGATTGTCTTATTGTTTAACTCAATAATAGTCATTGATGTAATGACAGGGGCTTGAGATGTGTTATCATACGGCGTCATAGCAAAGTATCAATGGTCAAGCACAGCGAGTTCGAACAAAATAGCTACGTTAGCTCCGAGAAGCTTGCGAATTTAGATAATGGCTGATGCCCCTGCTCGCCAAGATGGGCAATGATTTTTGAAAGGGTACTGCGTAGCGCGGGCGGAGTGGTAGCCTAAGTACGTACACTTGCTGCAGAATGCTGCAAGGCTAGACGGAGATGGCTTTGGTGGTGACTAAGGATGCAGTGGAGTGAAAAGGTGCCGAGGCGGAAGCGACCTCGCTCGGCGATTAAACCCCGCTCGGTGATTAACGAATGCGGTTAGAGCATGTAAGCCATTCGCGGCTCATACCGTCAGCCACAAAACAGGAACCGCATATCTCGTTGGACGTTTGATTTCTTTACCTGCTTGGAATATGGTGATGGGATGACGGTTAGCCTATGTGCATGTGTCTCCTGATTCTGCCATTGATAGTTCTGCTGATGCTTACACGGACCTTATCTTTGCTCTCGGTCAATCGGTGAGCCTGGAAACCCCAGACTAAAAAGCAGTTTACGTAGCCCACCAAACCGCGCCAGCTTAGCTAGGAAGTATCAGCACCACTGCAACATTGTTCAAACAAAAAACCATATAAGATGGGTAACGTCCATCCCTGCGTAACGGGACGCCCTATGTGCCGGGACACTTTTTCTTCCGGGCCTTCGGCGTCAGGCTAGCGCGACTGTACTAAGTCAAGCTCAACGCACATCGATTCTGCAGTTACTACCCTTCTAGCCTGTTAGCCTCTGATAAAGAAGAGCGTAGTGTTAGACGTACTGTAGGCTAATCTATTATTGCTATTGATTAAACTCGTCGTAGAACCCCCCTATCGACTCGCAATAACTAATCTCTGTTAACTGCTTAGATGCCTAGTAAGAGAGCCTAGCTCTTAAATGTCTAGGCCATATTCTCTAAAGATCGATTTAAGCTAAGCAGTGTGCCTTCCGGTAGTTTCTCTGCGCAGATAACAAAATCGCCAAAACGCGTCTGCACGAGCATAGCGCTATCGCCGCTCTTGGCTTGCAGTAGCGTGCTCAGATGTCTGTGTATCGTATCGTACTGAAATGCGCGCTTTGCCTACCTAGAATCAGCCCCCAAAAATCGCCGTGTAGCAAGTCCACTGCCACGCGCCCAGATTCGCTGCGCCTCGAGACTGCCATGCGTGCATGAAGCTTGCGGCTAAGCACAGCGGAACTCTCTCAGCCATGCAGCCTTACATGCTCGTCAACTGCCTGCTCGCAGCCTACCTAACGTGCTTCCTGTGTGTGCGCAACGGAGGCGTCTTCTACTGCCCTGCACCCTTTACTTCTGCCCGTCTGTGCCACACACCGCGACCGAGTTTGCTAGCATCCTAGACAGAGCATGTCGGAACACAATGCGCCTTCTCAAGCGTCTCTCAGCAGGTGGCGGCTTCGAGCTGACATCTTTCAGCGACGACCATGTTCCTCCGTACGCTATTCTCTCGCACACCTGGAAAGACGGCCAAGAAGTTACATACAATGAGCTGTTGGCGGGAACAGGCGTGGGCAAGCGCGGCTATGCTAAGATCCGCTTCTGCGGCGAGCGAGCTGCAGCAGACGGCCTCGAGTACTTCTGGGTTGACACCTGCTGCATCGACAAGTCCAAGAGCGACGAGCTGAGCACAGCGATCAACTCCATGTTTCGCTGGTACCAGCGCGCAGTCAAGTGCTATGTATACCTGACAGACGTCCTAGTCCCAGATGAGATCGCCAATGCCGAAGCCTTTCGCATATCGTGGCAGCAAGCTTTTCAGAGCAGCCGATGGTTTACACGAGGCTGGACGCTGCAAGAGCTACTCGCGCCAGCTAGCGTCGAGTTCTTCTCCCAGGACGGCAAGCGGCTAGGCAGCAGGATCTCGCTGGAGCAGGAGATACACAGCATTACTAACATACCTATCAATGCGCTTAGAGGCCAAAGGCTTACCGAGTTCAGCGTCGAGGAGCGAACGGGCTGGGCGGCGAAACGTACAACAACGGTGAAAGAGGACAGAGTGTACTGTTTGCTGGGCATCTTCGGGGTCTTCCTGCCGCTCATATATGGTGAAGGAGAAGAGTATGCGACGCTGCGTCTCAAAGAAGAGATACAGAAGCGGCAGCAAGGACGGGAGATTGTAGATGTGCAAGACCTGTCCTGTGTGTATTGACCCTGGCTCGGAAAGCATTGCACTGCACGGACCGCGCTCAGCTAATGACCTGTAGTCTCGGTGTCGCTGCCTTTCCCACGAAACGAGCTCTTCGTCGGACGAGAGAGCCAGCTTCAGTCGATCGAACGAGCCCTCCTTTCACCCAACACCCACCGACGGATGACTATATATGGATTAGGAGGATGTGGAAAATCCGCGCTTGCTCTTGAGTTTGCGTACCGCGCACTTGCGGGACACGCTAGACGCTTAGTGTTCTGGGTGCCAGCTATAAGTCCCGAAAGTTTCAGGCTTGCGTATCGTGAGATTGGAGTCCGTCTTCATATACCAGGGATCAACGATAATAACGTAGACGCGAGTCGACTTGTTAAGGAGACGTTAAGCCTAGGAAATGTAGGCGACTGGTTAATGGTCGTTGATAACGCCGATGACTCTCAGGTCTTACTGGGAGTGGACGACGAAAGCCATGAGTCCCCTCGATTGATCGACTATATTCCGCATAGCAACAGAGGCGCAATTCTTTTCACAACTCGCAGTAGGAAGGCGGCTACGGACTTGACTCAGGGTAATGTCCTCGAGCTAAACGATATGGGCAAGGCCGAGGCCAGGCGGCTGCTGTCGCGACGAACGACGAGACAAGCGTTGCTGAACGATGAGGCGGCGGTTGATGTATTGCTGGAGTCACTCGCAGGCCTGCCGCTTGCTATCGTACAAGCTGCCGCTTTCATGAACCAAAATGATACACCAGTCTCCGAGTACGTATCACTACTCCAGCATGCTGGCACGAAAGTCGAGCTCTTCAGCGAGCACTTTGAAGATCCTAGCAGATACCGTAGTATGGATAGCACGATTGCAAAGACATGGCACATCTCTTTTGAGCAAATTCGGAGACAAGACCCTCTTGCAGCAGAGTACCTCTCGTTTATTGCATGCATCGATCGTATTAGCATTCCTCTGTCGCTGTTGCTGCCGGGAGGATCTGTTTTGCAGCAGACGAAAGCACTCGGAACGTTGACGGGATACGCATTCATCACAGAACGCCAGCACAATGTGCAAGGATCTAGTAAAGAGAGGTTTTTTGACATGCACCGACTAGTGCACATGGCGTTGATCTGGTGGCTGGAAGGCCATGGCGAACGGGCGGACTGGGCAGGCACAGCAGCAGCTCGAGTTGAGGAACTAGTGCCCTACGGCGGGCATGAAGGAAAAGAAGTATGGAGCGCGTACCTCCCACATGCAACGTACGTGGCTGGACTTGTTGAAGCTGTAGATGGCGCGATGGGTGCTTCGCTCCTAGAACGACTAGGTAGTTGTCAAGAGAGACTGGGGCAATATGTATCAGCAGAGATGTCGCATCGAAAAGCATCATCCTTGAGGAAGGAGGTGCTGGGGCCTGAGCATCCCAATACGCTGATAAGCATGAGCAACTTGGCGGTAGTGCTGGACAGCCAGGGCAAGTACGAAGAGGCCGAGGCGATGAACCGGCAGACGCTGGCGCAATATGAGAAGGTGCTGGGGCTTGATCATCCCTCTACGCTGACAAGCATGAGCAACTTGGCGTTAGTGCTTAATAGGCAGGGCAAGTACGAAGAGGCCGAGGCGATGAACCGACAGACGCTGGCGCAATATGAGAAGGTGCTGGGGCCTGAGCATCCCGATACGCTGACGAGCATAACCAACTTGGCGTTAGTGCTTAACAGCCAGGGCAAGTACGAAGAGGCCGAGGCGATGAACCGGCAGACGCTGGTGCGGAGAGAGAAGGTGCTGGGGCCTGATCATCCCGATACGCTGACAAGCATGAGCAACTTGGCGGGAGTGCTGGACAGGCAGGGCAAGTACGAAGAGGCCGAGGCGATGAACCGGGAGACGCTGGCGCAGTATGAGAAGGTGCTAGGGCCTGATCATCCCGATACGCTGACAAGCATGAGCAACTTGGCGGGAGTGCTGGACAGG
>NW_006911901.1:38904-117331 GCF_000338995.1 Bipolaris sorokiniana ND90Pr | reverse complement strand
CAGACGCTGGTGCGGAGTGAGAAGGTGTTGGGGCCTGAGCATCCCGATACGCTGACAAGCATGAGCAACTTGGCGGGAGTGCTTAATAAGCAGGGCAAGTATGAAGAGGCCGAGGTGATGAACCGGCAGACGCTGGTGCGGAGAGAGAAGGTGCTGGGGCCTAATCATCCCGATACGCTGACAAGCATGAGCAACTTGGCGGTAGTGCTGGACAGGCAGGGCAAGTACGAAGAGGCCGAGGCGATGAACCGGCAGACGCTGGCGCGGAGAGAGAAGGTGCTAGGGCCTGATCATCCCGATACGCTGACGAGCGTGTACTGCCTTGCTTATCATCTTTCGGAACAGCATTGCATCGATGAGTCTTTACGTCTATATCAGAGGGCATCCGCTGGGTATAATACCACCCTTGGAAAATATCATCCAACGACTGTGGCGTGTCAACAAGATTATGCTATGTTGTGCGCGTTACAAGAGCAGTATCAGCTTGCCTATTCTCCTACTACGCTAGACAGCGGTGCAGAAGAAACATCTACGAGGAAGACATCACGACTGTCACGCGGGCTAGCAATGATTGGAATCAGGAGCTGGAAGCATCAAAGAAGGTGAAGGCATTATATGTGTTATCATGACATTGCATTTTAATAGTTCTTATTAATATTACTTCTATATTCCTTGCTATTGCTATAGCGTTGATAGCCTTTCTCTCTGTCTAACTTATATAGATAAGAGCAACACCTTATAGATTGCTACTATGTAACGCACTTCGTCTTCCTCTAGTATTGCTATGGAATCTAAGTCACAGCTTGTTGGTCCCTCGGTGCTGCACTTGGTGAGTATTCAACATTGTGTCTATCTTATATTGGTAGTAAGGAGGGTTAGTTATATCATGTGTCTCCTGTCAAAACGGATTCGCGATCTATGCGCTAGCTGTTTAGGGAGAACCCTGGTAGCTATTTTTAGGGGCCGACTCTAGATAGGCAAAGCGCACATCTTATTACAATACGATACACAGATATCTGAGCACGCTACTGCACGCTACTGTACGCCAAGGACAGCAATAGCCTTGTATCTGCGCAGACACGCTTTGGCGATCTTGCTATTCGCGCAGAGAAACTACCGGAAGATAGATTTTGTATCTTAGATTGATTTGCAGAGCCTGCGAGCTTAATCTCTAAAATATAGACTCTCTTACTAGACTTCCGAATAATGAATAGAGACCAGTTATTGCAAGTTGACAGGGGTTTTCTAGAAGAGGTTGATCGATGGTAGTAATAGATCAGCCCGTAGCAGATCCAACCCTTTGCTCTTCTCGGTCGGAGGCTAACATATTAAGAGAGCAATAGCTGCAGAATCGATGCGCGCTAAGCTTGACTTTATGCAGTGACACTGGCCTGACGCTGAAGGTCCGGATCAAAAAGCGTCCCGTCACACAGGATGTCCCGCAACGCGGGGACAGACGTTAACCTAGCTGTCTATTTATTGTGACAAAGTGAATGTCAGATGTAGTAGTATCGCGGTAGGAATAAAAGTTTCAACCGACTTCAAACCGTCAGCATTGTGCGATTCGATTTCACCGGATTACCAAGAGTTTTGCTAGCGTGATGATGAGGATGGAGCCGGAGCAGCTGTGATCCCGCCTTCCAAATATTTCTGCCACCGTGTGACGACTGGACTGAAGTTAACATCAACGAGAAACTGGTCCCTATCGTTGCCAAGGTCTCTGGTAGCGTCTTCGTCGGCCCAGAAATATCTAGCCATCCTAACTACCTCGATGCTGCCTGCATGTACCCCGTGGATCTGTTTAATGCCGTCACCGCTGTCAAGAAGATCAACCCATGGCTGGAGCCCTTTTTGGCCCCACGCACTCCAGGGGTTCTTACACTCTGTAAACGTGAACAGCAAGCCAAGAATGTCCTACGCCCTATCATCGAGCAGCGAATCGCAGTCAAGGCCAAAGACCCCGAGTGGAAGGAGCCAGAAGACGTACTGCAATGGATCATCAACAGGAGTATGGGCAAGGTATCTATCGACGACATCGTTGGTAGCCAACTTACGTTGATCTTTGCCGCTATCGACACTACCAGTACTACCGTTACCAACACCATGTTTACCCTCGTCTCCAAGCCAGAATATATCAAGCCTCTCCAGGAAGAAATTCGTTAAGCTATCGCTGAAGAAGGTGGCGTCACCTACTGTGCAGTCCAAAAGATAGAAAAGCTAGACAGCTTCATGAAGGAGGTTCTCCGATTCCACGGTCCTGGTCTCAGCAAGTTTGAAAGAAAACCTAGCTCTTAAATCCCATGAATCCTTTTTGTTCGATACCAAAAGAAGCACAGCAACTAACGTTTTTCTCTCCCAACAGCTGGTATGCTCCGCCGCGTGCTCAAGGACATAACTCTCAGCAACGGCCAATACATTCCCCCTGGCGTCATGATCGAAATTTCTTCCCAAGCCATCTACCGCGACGACCAATTCTACCCGGATCCTGAGGTCTTCGACGGCTTCCGATTCTACAAGGCGCGCTCGATCGGCAAGGCCGCAGATATCGCCCGCAACCAATTCATCACCACCAACGAGGAAAACCTTGCCTTTGGCCACGGCAGGCACGCGTGCCCCGGTCGCTTCTTCGCTGCGCTCGAGATCAAGATGATCATGGCTCGCTTCCCGCTCGACTACGACATCAAGATGCACAATGGCCAGACGGAGAGGCACCCCCAGATCGGAATGAGCAGGATATCAATTCCTTATCCTGTAGGACAGCTTCTCTTCAAGAAGAGGACGGCGACTTAAGCTCGGAATGGTTTGTTGCGGGGGTAAGAGGGGTTAAATCATTACCCCAGGTGGAAGTATCGTTCGACTGAGGTCTCAGATACGAGTAGGGTTTCTTGTATTGTAGAAGAGAAGCATGCAAATTTTCATAAGTGTTTTTGAATCATGTTAGTATAGCTTGAGATCCTTACACCCCATCTGCTATCAACGTGGAGAAGGTGAAGGTGTGAAGTATTTTCGTAGATAGGCATAAAATGTATTCGTTAGAATCAGCGTTACCTGGTAGGTTTACAGCGGGTATTCTAATCATCTCATCATAGGCAATGCGCCTAACGCGGTATTTGTACTGCTTCCAACGCTTATTATAGCGGAAGCCTTCAATACTCTCAACGAAGTAATATTTACTAGATTTGGTTCCCTGATGCAAATCTTTGCTTTTTTTTAAATTGTATCAGCCGCATGTTGTTTGCGTCATTGGTCCCGGTCAGGGTATCTTGGTAACAGCTATTTATTATTTTTTATCTTTAACGAGTATAACACTAAGTATTACTGGATTAAGTACAATGTGACTAGCGGCACATGCCATTCGGCTAAAAAAAATAATGTCCAAGGTCGATAGCGATATTAGGTGGAGATTTTCGAGGAAAGATTACATAGACCTACGCAACGGCCCAACCTCTTAGGACATAATTTTTCAAGAAGGAGAATTGAATGATATTTGGTTGCTGGTGATGGTGCTGGTGCTATCCAGATTTTGATCCCTTATTCGCGTTGCGCTAAGACTAAATCTGCAAAATGCCATTGGCCTTGGACGCCTGGCAGATGGGACCAAGGTTTTTGGAAAGTTTGTTACCAGTCAGCACAATGCTCTGGAGAGACTTGCTGGCGCAGAGCATCTCAGGAACAGTACCAGTCAGCTTGTTGTTGGAGACATCGAAGAGTTCGAGGTTGGGGAGGTAACCGATGGCATCAGGAATGGAGCCGGACAACCTGTTCCCGGAAGCTAAAAATTCCTTGAGTTGTATAGCAGAGGCCAGGGAGTCAGGGATGGAGCCCGAGAGGTGGTTGTTGGCAAGAACAAGGTATTCGCCGGGGAAAGAGCCAATGGTGTTGGGAATTTGGCCCGAGAACTTGTTGTCGTTTAAGAAGAGGGCATCAAGACTAGGGTAGGCGGTGAAGACATTGTCAGGGATGGCACCGCTGAACTGATTGAAGCGGAGATCGAGGAACCCTAAGAGGTTGGCCCTCAGCACACTCTGGGGGAAAGGTCCAGAGAATTCATTGTTGCTCAAGTCGATCTCGTACAGGTATTGCAGCCTGCTGAGATCGGGTACCTCGCCACTGAAACCATTGCCATTGGCATGGAAGAGGGCAAGGTCAGTAAGCTTGTCGATAAAGCCAGTCAATTTGAGGTTGCCAGCCAGTCCAAACTCATTGAAATCAATGGAAGCGAGGCCCAAAGCGTTGGTGTTGGGGACGATATCGCAGTAAAAACCACTCCACGAACACAAATCAGAGCCCGCTGCAGTCCAGTTGGAGAGAATCTGTTGAGGGCCAGATACGCGCTTGGCAAAGGCTTTGGCGGTATGCAAGTCGCGCAACAGGTTGGCAGGTATGTCCGCCGCCTCATCAGGTGGTGCAACGTTTTTGCCGGGAGCAGCTTGAATAAGTGCTACAAGGCCGGAGAGAACGAGTGTCAACATGTTGTGATGCATCTTTAATGATAGTATGATGTCGGTGAGGCGACTCGAATAGAATGAAGGACTGGACAGTTGGAGATGGATGTGTTATGCGTTTTTCTTCTGGCACAATACTCAAGTTATATATGAAGAGCAAAGTTGAACAATGTCCCCAACTTACTGAACTGTGTGATGTGAGGCGTTGTAATACGCCCGAAATGAATACCCGAAATGTGTGCTGATGATCCAGGTTATCATGTAATACTGCCGTCTTTGGGTATAGCGCCCTGGCGAAGGTCTCACCACTTGCAGGTAGTTACCGCTCGCAACCAGACATCTTAACTTTGAACGTCATGATCCTTGTAGTTGGCGTTAATGTCTCTCTGGTGGCCCTAGTTATCTAAACTTCAAGAATCATCTCTAATGAAGGGAAAACATCAGTCCGGCCCTGTGGTAAGAAAGAGATGTGATAAAGGTTTCACATATAGGGTCGAAACGGGTAGCCGGCGCTGAAGCAATGCTAGTATATATTACAACAGCGCAAATCGGCAGCAATGCATAGATTATGGCTGTCATTGAATGCATCTTACGCAATAATGCATCAAGATCTGTTCGTCTACTGATACTTAGCTGTGCTTCGACGAACGAACAACGTCGAAATTTCAGATCCTAAATCCAGCTCGTGAGTGAGACTGTCAGCTTGTCATCTCATGATAGGCTGGTCCAACTGCTGACATGAGATGCTCTAGCACTCCGAAGTTCGCACGAAAGACCCTAAAGGTAGCTGATCTTACACAGGAGGATATGAACATTGAGGGGGTCGATACGGGTGGAGAGATGGCTTGTGCCAAAAAGTTCACGGGTTAGATGGTAGATTCAAACTATAGCTGTCAGAAGCTCGCTATATCTGAGGTTTATTGTTAGTGATTACTACGGCGTTCGTAGACCACATTCAATCCTCTAGTACCTTTGTCTAGCAAAAGCAACGCATCATGTTGTTTACATGTTCTGCTGCTGAAAATGTGAAGGCGAGGGGTACAAAAAGGGGTGGGAACTGGAAAGCCTAGGAATCATTGCATGCATATGTACACCCACATGCTTGTGAAGCTGAGATTGCTAACATTAGCAACTGACCCATAGTTTAGTGCCTCGGTAAATTCCGGATAAGCATATCAGCGGCCTTTTGACTAAGGTTGCCCCATGCTCAAGCTTTTTTTGCAGAGCCATGGACCAATCAGGGTTATATTAATCCAAGAAGGTACAGGTGAAAGCAAAGACGGCATGTGCAAGCAAGCACTGCAGATATCTGGAATTAGGATGGAGTTTTCACTAACAAGCTGTCCAAAGATCAGTTTGGAAAAAACGGACCGATCGGCGGAATTACTTGGGCGGACCGGAGTCTAGCCAAATAAACAGAAGCTAAATTCCACAAATAGTACATCATGAATGCCCAGGCCATACCACATCACCGTGCGATATCGTTGGAGAATGCTGCTTTCTTCACGAAAATCATACCGATGCAATAATGCAGCCCGATTACATTTGCTGGACCAAACATAGGGCAAAAAACTATATATGCGCACTGGGTATGAATCCTCGCTCACGAATGTTACCGCTCAAACAAATTGGGGAATTCCTTGAGACACCGGGCTGAATGAATTTAATCTCCTTGAGAATCTCAGCCACAATGCGCTCCCGCTCCTCTTTACACGCTGCATCTGTCACCAGCGGACTCGGTTCCTCGATCATGCAGTTGTTTAGATACTTGCCATGCGTCTCCATGCCCGAAGAACCTGCGTGCACCAGTGTTCTACTGGCCACCTCTGTCGAGCGTGCCACAAGCAGCCCGAAGAACCAAAACCCCCAGCCTGTAACATCACATGTCAGCGTTGACCAGCACAAGCCTGGGTTGACAATGTTGATGGTAACAGGAAACTCGCTAGCTGGATGATGGTCAGCAATGGCGCGCACAGTTAGCAGCTGTATGAGCTTAGATATAGGATACTGTTGTGACCAGTATTTCTTGCATGTCTCTCTATCTGACAGCGCAGTCAGAATCTGGCCATCAGGGGCGGAGCTCTGGGAAAAGGTCGTATGGTCGTAGGCGGCAGACCCCGTAATGGTGAACGTGGGTCGAGTATTGAACCGGGTAGCTGTATCACACATCTTAGGCATCATATTAGCAATCAGCAGTGTTGTGGCGACGAGGTTGACAGCTATGCCTTCTTCGTGCCTATTAACTTCATAGTACTCAGAGCGGACCACACCGGCGTTAGCAATAAAGATGTCGATACGCTCTAGCTCGGCTCCAGCGCGGTTCACAAACGACTTTACGCTGCTATAGTCGCTCATATCAAGCTCCCAAACCTCGGTGTTCTTATGTCCCGTTGTACGCACAATGTCATCACTCGCTTCTCTGCCCTTGTCGACACGGCGCACTGCGAGAATGAGCCTGCTAGCGCCCATTCGCGCGTAGTGTCGCGTTGCTTCCTTTCCAAGACCGACGTTGCTACCCGTGACAATGGTAATTTTTCCGCTGAAGTTTCCCTTGGGATACGGTGGCGTCCTAAAGAAGTGGCTGTACAGGAAACCCGTCTACGGCTTTGATCGCATCAGGCACGCTGTATATCACGCCAGAACGTCAGTACGAATACTTCATTCTCAACAAACACATATACATGAGTAGTTATACATGAGTAGTGTTTCACCGACCTGAACGTTTGTCCCGTAAGAACCACTGCGCCACCTGCGCGACAAGTTTAGAGTGTTTGCGCCAGTACAATGCCCCGCGAGTTGTGTGCCCGCATCAATGCATACTTGGCCGCGCCAGAATCGGGATCGATGTGCCATTCTTGCGAGTGAAGAGCATACGACATGGCAGCCGCAATCTGAGGACATCCTTTTGGTATGCCCGATGTGCCTGACGTAAACATTATGGAATTGATACGATTCGGGTCATGGCGCCGTGCTGCTGAAACCAGCGATGCGTTGTCCGGAAGTTCTTGAGAATTTGCATGTGCAGCCACCGCGACGAGGCTTTTCCATCTCGTAGATGCTAAAGCTAGATCTGACAGACAAATCCGTACCGGCTGGGGCAGTCCAAGTTCCGATGAGGCGGTGTCGATCACCTTTCCACTGCCCGTGTCGGGTACTACAACAAGCTGAGGCCTTGTCGTTTGTAGTGTCCGTTTAAGTGTCGTGAAGCTGGAGATGTTCAGGAAGCCTGGATCTATGTTTACACACGTGATGCGCAACAGTATGCAGGCCCAAAGTAGAATGGCATACTTAGCACCATTAGGAATGAGCATGATCATAGTTGTGTTCGGTTGAACACCCACAGTAAGCAGCCCAGTAGCAACTCTCAGGGCGGTGCGATGGAGTTGTGTATATGTAACCGTGAAAGTAGTGCTTTTCTCCTCTATAGCAGGGCTGCGAGGACAGATTTTCTCAATTTTTTCGATTGATTGTGCTCGGTTTCAATCTTCATTGCACAGATTTGGCGTTGCACAATGGCGCAGAAATCTATTGCCCTCATTTTCTTCGCTAGCTTCAGAACAGGCCGTAGTAACCCAGTTTTGAATGCTGGCTGACTGTTCCATCAAGCAGACCACTGCTGGTCCATGTGGATTTCTCATCAACCCGCGCTCGACATGTTCAAAAATTGACAAATTGAAGCCATGTTTTGCTCTCGATTCCAGCAAGAACCTCTTCATCTTCAGTCAGCAAATCGGCTATCTGCAATCTGTTCCCCGGACGGGACTGCAAGGACAGACAACCAAACGTAAGAACCAAGGCGCATATGATCAAAAAATAATACTCCATCGCAATCGCAACGAGGAAGAGGCGATTTTTGGATTTTTGGATTTTATTTGTAGTAGAGACAGCAAAATCTATAGCGTATTGAAAGAGTCTGATAGAATGCAGTATCTTGCTAGTTACAAAAATATTGCGGTCATACTAGACCTAGCTCCGCTACTCTGAGTGTCCCCCATGGAACCAGCGTCCATGCGATGAGAAGGGGTGAAGAATTATATGATCCATGCATACCTTACTGATTGACTGGTGAGGATTGATCAGCCACGCTCGAGGGTCGGAAGTCGGGTATCGGACATTGGACCTTGGCGCGGGAATTGGGAGTCAGGATACTTACTATGTTCTTATTGGCTTGCACTTCAACATCCGATCTAAGCTGAGTCATAGGTAAAGCTCCTGGCTGCAACTGGGAGTGATTAACCAGCATTTCATGTAAGCTATCGAATTCGGCAATTTCTATTCAAATGACCTCCATCATTGATACTGTATGCAGCCTTGGTTTGATCGAGCGCCGGAATGGGATGCAAACCTGGTGTGTATCACGCTGAGAATTACCAAGTTTTGCAAAGCAGAGTTACAATTCGTCAGATTGCAAGCGAGACCAGATCAGAATAGCTATATTCCAAGCTTTATATTGTAATATACCAAATCTATGAGACATTGGATATTACGACAAAATACAGGAATCTGCCGATTATTCCCTCTCTTTGACCACAGCTTCCGGTAATCCATAATTCACAATATTCCTTTGCCCTACTAGTGCCACGATGTGGCGACAACACCAAGAATAGTCCCAACTAAAGGGAATGTAGATCTCATAGCATGCATGAAACTCCACCAAACGACGAGCTCTTCAGCTTCCTTGATCCCCATTATGTTGACACCCCCGGCTTCTTCCAACTGAATCATTCTCGTCACGGATTCCATACGGAATAATTCATTATTTGTAGGCTTCATGATGATTAAAGTGAACGGGATGATGCTCACAGTTGAGAGGCTGGCGAGTGCAAGCAGACGCCATAGTTTTGACGTTACAGCTCGGCGCCTTCGGAAACATACCAAAGCGTACAATAAAAAAGTCCCGACAGCCATACCTGGAAGCACCTGGTTCCCGTAGTTATATAGGCGTGTCCATTGACGAAGGAGCTGGGAAGCATCAGCTGTATTCTCCATGAGTATGGGAATGGTTATAGCGGAAAGTGATATCATAGATCCTGCATCATAAAAGTAAGAATGAATTGCATTCTTGAGGACGAATTGGGGTGAACATACCTGAGAGAAAAGATCCAAGTATGATCGCAGCGGCTTGCAGCTTCGTTGTCATTGTTTTCTTGGAAAGACGTGCTGTTGCGCTGTCTTCTACCAATTCTCCATCCTCGATAAGATCTGTAACCCATCCAATCGTCATCATGCTCCTTTGTGTATCCGCAAAATTGACGTGATCTCCTGAAATTTGCTTTCTGTACAAAGCGTTTTCCCTCATTCGCTTGTAGTCATCAATGCTCTTGAACGTCACTTGGCTGAAGCAGTCGAATTCGGCCAAATTGACCATGTGCTCATCGAAGAGTTGTCGCATGAGATTACGAGTTTCGGTCGTGTTGTGAAGCTATTTGATGCTTTTTAGTTCACCACAACGTCATACCCTCGGATTACTTACCATTTTCCACCCAATGATTCCATGTTTTACCATTAACTCTTTTGTCATTGGTCCAGAAACCTGCGTCATGTAATGTCGATAATCCTCCTCGCTCATTCCTGGACGGTGGTGTCCACAAATGGTGAGACAGAGGAGTTGACCATTGATACCTCCTATTGGTGGGGCCGGTAGATCGTGCTCGTTAGACATGATGTAAAGTAGCGGATGATGATGTGGTTGACTACTTTGAGATGAACAAAAGAAGATATTAGAAGTTTGTCTTGTTTATATGTCAATGCACATGATATTTCCGAGCTCCGACGCCCGGAAATATTGTCGGTGGCTAGTTCGACCGATATAATGTTACATTTGGTCAGCGATTTGCTGCAGGAGCACGTGGCGCATAGGGTTGCTGCCGATTCCAAAAATTGCACCACCAACGGTTGTTCTCGTCTTCTTTGGTTCGTCGCATAATTTACAGCATTAAGTATCGATGAGCACGCGTCACAGCATATCTACTCCGTTTTTCCAGAAGAGCAACCAAGTGAATTTGTGAAGAGAGATTTATGGGAACACAGAGTCGTAAAGGTACATTTTCAGAATAGAAACAAGCGCCCAAATCTAGCTATTAGCGTTCCACAAACCATGCTTTCGACTAACTGTAGATTTCTTCCAGCCATGCACGCAGATCTCTAATAGTCGGGTATTCAAGGAATAGACTCCCACTCATCACCACACCCAACCAATCACCAAACTAAACAGGAAGAGTCAATCCCGATATTAGCAAAGTGTGCATTGTCAGTGAGGTCCGCTAGATCTAGTGCAGATTCTTCAGCATACTTCATCTCGAATAGCAACCGAGCTCTGCAGTAGTGATGACACACCAAAGAAGATGATGGAAGTGGGAGGTTATCGAAAAGAAAGGGTATCACTCAAATAAATAGTGTCGCAGTGCATGCAAGACGGCCAATGTGTTATCCATCCTCACTAGTCAGTACCCATGTGCGCGCAGGCATAGATTTCGGATTTGACGGAGATGCTGGGCGAAGGGGCGTCATTCGGTATTCGTCGAAATCACCATCACAATGTCGGTCGATTAGTCTTGGCTCGAAGCTAGTGCTGTTGTAAGTAGCAGTTGTTGCACTAATTTAGCTTGGCAGAATGGTATCCGAAGTTCATATAAGACACGGGGCGATTCAGCGTGTAAGAAAAGCGATATTTGAAATATTGAACGGGATCATGCGTATTGAATAATCCTCAACCCTTTCTAAGATGTACTGACAATTTCAGAGAAAGGCTTCTAAGCCTTTTTTTCATGTCCGTCTCCAACTGGCACAGTTTTACCGTAGAAAAGGGAGAAGATACTTCGCCCTCTTCTTTCTGCCCACACGATCTAAACGCTCCTGGCGTCATTTCTGGAAACTCCATAGCTATGTGGCGTTTGGTGTGGATCGCTAGCTGGTTCACCAGGCGCTGTACACGGTGAAGCTCGCCCATGACCCGCTGTGCGGCTATACGCTGTACATCTTCTTCTGCGGCACCGACCTTGGCATTTCGAACTTCAGATTCACTTGCGGCTGCGCCGTAAGAGTCGAGGATCTTGAAGACAATGAGTGAGATTATTGTGAGAAGGTAACCGTCATTCAAGCACTGGCACTGCAGCATGGTATCAACTTGGTTAATGTACTGCTTGTTTGCTTCGATAACTCGGTCTAGGGCTGGTCCAGCTGCATTGGTCACTCCTTCTTGTTTGAGGAGCTTACAGGAGATATTTGAGGAGCCTAAAGTGGATTGGTGGAATTGTTGTTGCATGATTTTTGTAGCTTGCGTGAGGCATGTGTCGAGCGCTGGGGTAGTGAGATTTGGAGCTGAGGGTTGTGACTCGATGCCTGGTTCGAGCACGGGAGGCATGTCAACACTGGACGTTTCGTAGACTGTGGGGGCCCAGAGGCTCACGGATGATGGCAGGTTGCCACCCGGGTCCATGGCCAGATTTACGGGTGATGCGGCGCCAGGCCCGAATCCCGGAGAGTTTGACGATGTACAAAGAGTAGTTGCGGCAAACGTTGGTTGGACCGTAAAAAGACCGTCGTTAGGTGTGGTAGAAGTCCAGTCGTAAGCAGATTGACTATAAGTGGCTCCAGGAAAGGAGGAGGTTGGGGTGAGGAATTGGTGCAAGAAGGTTTCGTTGTCGGTCGAGTATGTGGACGACATTGGAGTACTTGTGCTAAACGATGAATCGAAATCGAATTGTTCGCAATGTAGCATCGATGCAGCAAGGGGAGAAAGGGTGGCAGAGTCGGAGCGACGGCCAGTGCGTTTGGTGGCCAGGTAATGGCAAGGAGTACCACGCCTCTGGCAACGCGAGCATGTTGGCTTCTGCTTGTGGCACTTCACCTTTGATGCGGCACAGGCTTCACAGCTATCACGCAACTTGAGCGCCATGTCGGTAATACTAGCCCGGTTTGCTTTGGAACACGATGACAAAGACGAGAGATTGGCTGGTCACAATCGTTATGGATTGAAATTATATATGAGTAGTTGGTCTACACCGGTGAACATAGCTCTAGGATAAGTAGTTACAATCGCCACTTCTACACAACACGTCACCGTGTCGCCAATTTTGGTTACTACGTACATAGTTGAGGTTGTCATATGTCACGTTAGCCAGTCAGCGGTAGCAATGGCTGGTAACGGACCACTAATCCGACAACGGCGCTATTAGGAGTATCTATCTGCCTGAGGATCACGAGGCCGCCGTGGGCATCGTGGATGCTGCCAACAAGCTCGACTAACTCCTGTAGTGTTAACAGGCCGCTCCCAGTCAGCTGTAGGCAAGCCAAGTCGCGCAGGCGTGCGAGCAGCTCAGTCTGACGTGAGACGGCGCCTGGCTCCGGCAGCAGAGGACATGTCAAAATCAGTATCGCGCTTCGCTGGGCCTGGAGGACGGGTAGGTGGGCGCGCAGTTCGGCTTCAATGTGAGGGCGGATGGGTCCAGGGATGGCTGCAGGTACGCGCATGAGGTACAGGGCGGCGTCGGCCACTGTGTGTGGTGTGCCGTGCACTCGCTGACATAGGTGGAGGTTGTTATGGCTGGTGGCTGTGGCTGTGACGTTTATCTGCGTCTGCACAACGAAGATCAGGGCGGGATGGCTTTCCGCTAGCGCTAAAACCACCCCTGCCCCTGCCCCCGCTGATCCACGTGACAGGGGTGAATCCCCCACATCGTCGACCCCAGCAACCTGAACCACTGTCACCACCACCTTTGGCAGCGAAAGGGTGGCGTCACGAGCCACACTCGTCTAGTCAATCTGTGCCAAGATGGGAGTGTCTTGATCGCCACCGCCCATGGCCCCACCAAAGCTTGACCACAGCCGTTGCACTCGCTGGTTGCTCCAGTCAACCGCAGTTCCTTCACTCTGAGGGTGTCGCGACATAGCCGCCATGCGCAGCATACAAGGCGCCACCGTCTCGGCCAAGAACATGGCTGCGTCCAGTTGGGCCAGTTGGCGAACGAAGCTAGCGGAAAGGGCGGTATGTGCAACGAAGCCAGCTCGCGGTTCGCGCAAGAAGCCGCTCATGGTTGTGAGACGAACAATCCGGCACAGCTGCGCCTCAGGCACATCGGCCAGTTCGGCCACATCCTTGATAGGCAGCCCATCCTCTGCCTCGATTGGGAGATAGGCTAGCACTTGGAACTCGCCTAGCCATTGCACACATGCTAGAAGCTGGTTCTACGCTCGTGTCAGCCAGTGCCTTGCAACAGATAACTATCCATCTCAAATCAGATTGAACTATTGGAAGAAAGTCAGTCAGGGGGATAGAGGTGGCCATACCTGGTTTGCAAGCCGCTGGACAAACATAGTCGGCTCGAATTGGAAGAGCAGCGACTGGACGCAGTCCAAGGCCGCGCAAATGCTCGCTGTGTCTGATAGCCCCGGTCCGCCGAGCACCGCATCGCGACATCGGTTTGCGACAAGTTCAGCTGCGCTCACGAGATCAGCGCCAAGTCTCGAAGCCATGCTGGGCCTTGACAAGAACTCGATGAACAAAAGCGATCAAAGACAGCTAAATACCCGTACGGGCACACGGGATCCGAATCTCCCATACTCCGACATGCGGTGGGCAGCATACGCCCTAGGGTCCTGGTCCCCCAGGCTTTGTTGCAAGAGAGCCCCAAGTTTTGCTTTGCATTCAAAATGCACGGGTATGACTTGCATGCAACCCTAGCTGAGACTAAACAAAGTACACAATCGGTGATTGCCCCACACAGCGCCCTTATCTCCTTCGTACGCAAAACCACTAGTCTTGTTGATACCTTTCAGGCGCTAAATGGTTTCGCCGACCAAAAGATGCACTTTCAGCTTACCGGCGCCACCGAACACCTTGTCGGCACGGCCGAGAAGCTGACGGTTGCAGCCTGCTATTCGTATGAGAATGTCTTCTTTGCCATAATCCAGAAACTAGGGGTTTGATCGCAGAATATGAGCTATCTGCTACAGGTGCATCTACTAGGCTTACTATGCAGGACATTAACATGATGGGTATTGATAGCTGCAAACGCGTGAAGAAGATGTGGGATAAACTACTCGGTTCTTCAGACCTGGGGCTAGAAAAGATGTTTCATACTTCAAGGCCTAATTTTGTCATGGTCGAAGGCCGTTTGCTAGAGATATAGATAGAAAATACCTGCAACGAATTGACTTATTCCAAGTCGATCAAGTTTGATTTATTTATAACCGCTGCCAACCTGCATAGTCCTTTTAGTTATCAAGAATGGAAATTATTCCAAGAGCATCGGAACCGTAAGGTTGTCAGGATCCTTGGGTCATGTATTCGTCGTTAGCCTTGTATAGGTGAGAAGTAACCAATGAAACCAGGATAGGCCCTTCCTGCTGTATAACAATCTAACATTCTTAAATGCTGAACTTGCAACACTCGCTCTTGACTACTTCAAACTTTGATATCGCTAGTTACAAGTGGCTGAGTCAACCCGTATACTTCCCAGACCTCGGTTTAATATACACTTGCCTACCATGACGTATCACCACATCGATGAGTACCAGTCCCCACAACACTGAGTCGACGACTTGGTTAACCAAGGCCCGACTGTGGATGTAAAGCGCCCCGGATAAAATGCTTCGGTTCCGAGGTACGTTGTGATATCCAATTCACCCTTCATGAACAGACAGCTCACATACGTCTGCAGACCCTTGCCCTCATCCAATCTTCAATGTTCAGCTAGGCTCTCCAGCATCCCAGGATAGCTTTTGCAGTGCGATCCTCGTCCATTCGCCTCCATCCACAAGGTGAATGCACACTAAACATCAGGTCATTGCCTCCATATTACCGGATAGGAACAAATAGGTTGATCTTCGGCACTGCCGTGCCCGAAGCAATTTCAAAGTAGTACAGGTAGCCCTTAGGCGCCTTGCTTGGCTCCCCAAAGTCGAGACCGGTCTCTAGATCTGACTCTGCAGGCGCCTCGGCATCTTCAGGAAAATCGTCTCCAAGCCTATTGATAGTTTTCATGAGAGACGCTAGTTGATCTAGAAGCCCCTCAACTTCGGGCGAAGCTATAACGCCTCCTAGTGCCATTATATGCCACGCTGACGCGAAGCTTGTCTGCGTCGTGTGAAAGTATCACTTTAGACGTGAACTCTCTAGCGCAATATTTTCGACAGCTAGTGATATTGGCGTAAGATTCTGGCCATATGGGCTTGTGGCGAGGAACTGGTCGAGGGCAGTGCGCGCCGGTGTTGTGAAGGCGGCTGCTGGAGCCCCGCAGTCAGATTTGCACCCCAGATTCAGCTTGTCTGCCCACATTCTCCACTGTTCCAACGGCATGAGGCTAGCCTGGCCAAATTTGCGCGGGAAGAAGTACGATTTAATGGCCTTTTCTTTGTCATGGAACTCAATAGCAAGCTTCATGCTGGTATCCAAATGGCCTTTATGTGCAGCCTCTGTCATGTAAACGGCATGATCGTGGTCGAACAGGGTTGCCAAAAAGGAGCAAGCCCAAGTGCTGTCCATGCCTGGCAGAAGATTTTTGAGACCAAAAGAGCAGCTCGCACGACGCCTGCTGGTTCAACAGATCTAGCTCAGTTCCTGCATCGCGTCCAATGGGCTCTACGAAGTAGCGCACATTGGGTGTACAGCCAGCTTTGGACGTATTCCAATTCCATGAGTATCCAGTGGGTGCTCCATCTAGGGTCAAGAGCGATTTCCAAGCGCTAGTTGAGGAACGCTGCGACAGCCCGGCAGCGCGCCCCATGTACGGCACCGTTCAATGACAGTGGAACAGCAATGCTTCGTACTGCTTCTCGAGAGGACATCCCACCGCATCCATAATTGCAGCCAAATGGCGGCCTGCAGTTGCCACCATGTGTCACTATTGCCATCCCGAGAGGGCAGGCGCTTTTCCAATGCTTTCCATGCTTCAGTCATTGCGCCATGAGTGAGAAGTCGCGTTATGTTGAGACGACAAGGCGAAGGTGATGTTTTTTTTTCAAGATAAATCTTGATGTTTTGCGGTAGGTGCAAAATAAAAGATCCACACAATGTTCTTTATATGCAACACGACGCTTACACAACCTATATGCGTTTCGCACCATAACACATTAGAGAAACATCGCAAAAAACACCTAATTTGATTAGATCCGAGAATAGAACCATATTATACTTCTTCATGGCAAAGAAAGCACAGAAGCCCCGTCCTGATGCCGGTGTACGACCCTCCAGTAAGTGACGATAGTGCGCCTTGGATCACTTATATCCATGTAATTGTGATACCTGGCTCTTTTGCGTTCAACTCATCAACAGATTTGGCTTCTAAAAAGGATACCAATTATTATCATTTTTTATCATATTTTCGTCATTCCAAGCAAACAAAAAGGATACGCTACGCTCTTCTTCTGCTGACTACAGCTGTCCATGCAGTTGCGTCCTCCCCATTCAGTTGTGTAAGTTACTCTCCCGCATCGTTTTCATATTTCAAATCATCAAAAACACGACGTTTTGTGGTGGCTGCTTTTCCCGACAACCGGGAGAAATAAGAACAGAATTTGACCCCCAATGCTCCTTGGTCGATTATCATGATCCATAACCTAGATGCCTACTTTCTACGAAGCTCTACTAACACAATTGTTTACGGTACAGTGCACAAAAAACGTTGTAGACGATTAAGTGTCAGCTATTCGCGGGCAGAGTCGAATATCATGAGTAGCTCAATAAGAAACTGCATGAATGACTAAGAAGAGCGAACTATTTGTTGCGGCACATACTATGTTTTCATATCAATTGTTCCCACGCCTTTGCCCTGACATTAGTGGGGCGTTGACCTCGCCCAACCCCAGTGGTGATGTCGAGCACGCAACACGGCTGGAGGCATTGAACGTTCCACATCAACGTCAACCGCGGATCATGACCAATCGCACTAACACATCTAGAAGCTACACCCACTCAATTGCGAGAGCTCACCATGCAGAAAGCGCTGAGGAATGAAAACATGGCATTGTCCTTTCCTTAGAGTCGCAAGTTCCGTCTGCTCATTAAGGATGTCGTTTGTACCTTCCTAGGCAAATAGATCAACTTTTTTTTTCAATGCGACGGCTGCTTTGGCCAGTTCTCAACTGAGACTAAGACGGCTGACCGTGAGGTAGGTGCAGATTGCACAAGCCGCTGTCGCTGGTATACGTGTACTTCGTCCACGACTTCATATCCGCTGTCACTCCTTCATTTACCTATAGGACTAGGACTCTATCATCAGTGTCTTGGGCGAAGTCTCCTTGGAATCCGGGCAAGTATCCACAAACCTAATTGGGATTCTCAAGGGTTTTCAAAATGCAATCCGTGCCCAATTCGAGAAACTGGTATGGGATGATTTTTCAGCAAGAGAACCCCAAGTCCTTACCGGACTCTTCAGCAACTATTCAAGTTTCTCTCTGAATCATTTCGATGGATTTAGAATTGTTATTCGTTCTATAGTCTCAAATGATTCCTTGGAAAATACATTATTCACATCGCGTCGCCAAGCTTAGGTTGAGCGCATTAATACATGTGGCAAGTGACGCAAGGCAAGTTCTCAGTCATGTGAAGGACGACTGGTGAATCGAAATTTTCAGTGCGTAGCCTATTGAGTTATGAGTTTCTCATGCCGCGATGAAGCTTCCCCAAATTTGATCGATTCCTTTTCACGGCATGCTATGCTGATCGACGTATGCTGGGACCTTGATAAGACTTCACAAACACATGAGAGATAGAAACGAATGTACCACCAGAATCTCAGAGAGAAACATGGGTTTAATAAGACTTCTCAACTCAAATGGCCTTTTTTAACGATTCGCCACGTTCTTAGATCATGTTCCTCCATCAAAGCAATTCCAAGGGCAACGGGAGTCACTGCTTAAGCAGATTTAATAAAAATTCAATCATTCGCCATGGCAAATCAATCGTCGCGGTATACACTTGACCACTATGATTCGCATTCTTATAATTGGATGCATATCAATTTTCTCATTGAAACGAAAGCTGTAGCCGCTACCGTGGTGAAAACAACGCTACAAGCCCCAAGTCGGCCGCAAATGCCATACCAAGAGGTCAAAAACCCAGTCATCAATTCCCACATCAATCATCAGCATGACCAAAACTTCACACAACCTTCTTGTCCTCACCCCCCTTACTCTCACGGAGCTCCAAATATTCTTTCGCTAACCCCTTGTAATCCCACGGCTTATACGGCTCAAAAATCTCCGCAATCTGATTCCTCTTGCGATGCGTCTCAATGCCCACATCATTCAACAACATGTCTATATACGGCATCGACTCAAACGTAAAGTCCGGGATAGAGTCCCCGTAGCCGCACGGAAACCTGTATCTCCCCCACTGCGTGTGCTTTAGGACTTCTGCGGCGATTTCTTGTTCCGTGGAGGCAACACGTGCTAGCTTGCCGTCGAAGAAGGCGGAGATCCAGAGGCCTTGGGTGGAAGCGAAGAGTGCGGTGCTGGTGGTCGATACCATGCCTGCGAATACAAGGTTTCGTTGGTTGACCAGGGCGGGAGGCACCATGAAGCGGTACATGCGGTAGAGGTCGTCGTCTTTGCGCTTGTAGCGGAGGACGGGTTGGTGTTTGAGCCCTGGGAACATTTCGAGAATCTCGCGGTTGGTTTTTTCGATCAGTTCGGCTTTTTCTTGACCAGATTGTGCCAGACCAATGCCGCCTTGGGGCAGATTTGAGAAGGTAAAAGGCACGTCTTTTTTCCAGCCGGTGGCGCAGATGAGGACGTCGGTGGGGATTTGCTCGCCGTCTGTGAGATGGACGGTTTTTCCGTCGAGCTTGGAGATGTCCGCGATGTGTACGCGTACTTTACCCTCTTTTACTAGATCGAAGAAGTTGGTCTCGAAGTTGTGGATGCCGAGGCCGCTGCCGGTCCAGAATACTGGATTCCATGGTTTCAATTTGAAGACTTCGGGGTGGCTGTCATATCCATTTGTCTCAATTATCTCGGCTGACATGTTGTTCCAATAGTTATCGGTGAGCAGCCTTCCCATGCCAGTACGGTGGAGGAAGCCACGCGGTATCGCGAATCCGTCCTCGTCTCCCCATGCACACGGGCTGAACCAAGTCAATGCTCGTGTGTGAAGAAGCTCCTGCATGTCCCTTTTGAATGGTGTCGCATATGGCTGGGCGAGCCATACTGGGCCTTGTCCTGTTGGCCGTATGATTAGGTTTACAGTGGCGTTGCCTTCGGTCGCAAAAGCATATGCAATGTCCATTGCAGATTTGCCGCCTCCTACTACGACAGCAGTGTTGGATGTACCAACCGTGTCTGAGCGCTTGCAGAATTCTTTAGCGTGGAAGAAGGGTGATTCGAACGTGTCGGCTCCCTCGTACTCGGGGATGTTGGGTTGCGAAGTGAGTCCGCATGCAAGCACCAATCTCTTGGTCCTGACCGTCTCTGGTTCACCACTAGCATTTACCACCTTTACTAGCCATCCACCGGTGGAGCTAGGTTCGATCTCCTCCACCTTAGTGTTCAGTCTCGTTCGCTCATAGACGCCAAAGTGTTTCGCAAAGTCGGTCAGATAGCGGTGAAGCACCGCGGCGGGGATGTGCTGGCCTTCTTTCACGCCATATACTGATTCCAGCATGGGAAAGTCGGGGTATTCGTACGACCCGTAAAGATTGTTCGACTTCAGCCCGGGGTAGAGACGGTCGGCTGACCATGTCCCGCCAAAAGAGCTCGAGCCATCGAGGACTACAACATCTTCACCGGGATGAAGTTCGATGTAAGATTTTGCGGCAGTGAGACCAAACCAGCCTACGCATCATTTTTTAGCTTGGCATTCGTGAGTTGGGAAGTCACGGCAATGACATACCAGCTCCAACCACGACAAGATCATGTTCGGCACCCATTTCCAGTTACCTATCTTGATCAAATCGTTGTGAAATTCGAAGTTTTGATCAAGAAGTGAAGAAAGCTTAGATTACTTGAACATCAAGCACGCAATTGTTCTCAGTACAATCAGAGTGGCCAGTTGAGACACGAGGTTTTCGAGGTGATGGTGTTCGGGGTTAATCAGTCGATACGAAGGAGCACACAAACGAATAAATCCGTCATCAACGGGTGCCGGCATGTTCACCTGCTACTAATATGTAGCATGCCACTTGAAACGTGGAAAAACGTGACTGAGCTCTCGCATGGAGGACTAGCCGACTGGGACGGAAGGTGTCGCATTTGCGGAATTTGTCTCGCGTGGCATGCTTCCAAACAATCAACTCACGGTCGGACGAGAGACACGCAGCTGGGGTACACGGAACGCGAGTGGTACAAGCGGCATACCGCCATGCACCCCAGTCTAGTCTTCACGGTATTAGGCCCCCGAAACATCATCCTTTCGGCGCCACTAACTTTTCTCTTAGTGTGTCGGACTAGCCGCATTCACGACGGAACAACCGAGCGCATTCAATTCGTCATGAGCTTTGCTCTGGAACAATAGTCGATCTGCAGCGTTTCTGGAAATTAACTTTCTGCTTAGCCATCAACTTCATTCTCGCATTACCGAGGGGAGATGATTGCGGGCTGGATTAATGTTGGTTTGGAGGAAGATGTCAGCTAGAGCTTCACGTGTCCAAATTTCATGCCTTTTCGCCTCTGATTTCAAACCCTGGGCACTGGAGATTGAGCAGAGTCCGCGAACTAAACTCGTTGTCTCATAGTCGTAGTGCTCCGAACCGAGTGATTGGTATCCCACACGAAAGGAATGGGGATAAGATAATGCAAACACCAGCATGACACGTTCATTTCATTGTATCCAAGGGTTCAGTTCATATGCAAAATTTATTCCACTTCAAAAATCAAGTATCAATCTGTCGTCCGATATGCAAGCCACCTGTGATCGCAATATCCGTGCCCGTCGTATAGCTCGACGCATCACTCAAAAGGTACACTACCGACCCCACCAAGTCATCCGTCGTACCAATGCGCTTGAGCGGCGGTGCATTGAACATCAAATCCGCAACCTTCGGGTTGTGGTCCCGTACAAATTTGGTCTGCTCGGTGTCAATGAAGCCAGGCGATATCGAGTTGACCCGGATCCCGAGAGGCGCTAATTCTGTAGACAGTACTTGAGAAAGCATCCTCACTGCACCCTTCGACGCTGAGTAGGCAGACATTCTGTGGCTTGGGAGTACGGTATGTGATGTGATAGAGGCAATCAAGACGGCGGATCCCCCGGTTCCTTGCTTTTCGATTTGCTCGGCGAACAGCTGTGTCGCCATGTATGTGCCAGTTACCTGCCATGGAATATTAGCCAACCCATTGAGTTCAAGACAAGAAGCAGAGGCTTACATTGATTTGCAGTATCTTGTTTACTTCTGCACAAGTGGTTTTTGCAAACGGCTTCTCGAGCGCGATCCCTGCACTAGTCACGAGACCATCCACCCTTCCCAGGCTCTGAACTGCGTCCGCAAACGCCTTTTTGAGCGAACTTTCATCTGCCACATCGGCGCGAAAGTATGGGATCTTGACACCGGTTTCCTTGCCCAGTTGTGCAAAATGATCAAGTGGCTTCTCTTGAAGATCCAGGACGGCAACATTGGCGCCCATTTCAGCAATTGCTTTCGTCAAGGCCAGTCCGATGCCTTGGGCGCCACCTGTGACGACATAATTGCGTCCAGTGAGCTCGAATGATGCGCGCACTTTGGAAGTCATGTTCAAAGAATTGCTCTGCTTATGCTGTAGTTGGTTAATGCGGTGTTGTCGATTGGCAAGAGTGAATGCTAGCTGACTACACATGTCAGTGAACGCCTTCCTTTTCTGCGGGGGACCACCAACCTTCTTCGGTTCTTGTTTGACTTGAATGGAACTTCGCTCAACATAAAGGCACTGCTTCACTGAATGCCCTTGCTATTTCCTTTTCTTCTTCGAGGCGTGCACTTACACGTGACATCGGATGCTGACATAATGTACTCCGGAATGGTGTAGGAAGTTCCGACCGTGTGTCGCAACCAACGGGCGATCGCAAGCGAGTTCCAGATCGACTCCACGACAAGTCAGCTACGCTGTCGCCGGCCGCGCCCAACCCTGAATCCGTGGGCTAGGAGGTCGCGTGAGGGGCATCAAGGTTGGAGAGGATATCAAGAGCCCGTAGGCCAATTTTAATCGTTAAGTTCATGCTTTAGAGCTGCGAACATTTGCTTCAACATCGCATCAGCGGATCTTTACCACTGCTGGAGCTCAATCATATTTCAATTTGCAGCGACCCTTCAGATAAACACCACAAGACACCATGACTCAACCAGGATGGCGCGCGCTCAATGTGGGCATCATTGGCGGAGGGATTGGAGGTCAGGCATCTGCCATTGCCCTTCGACGGCAAGGGCACATTGTGACAATCTACGAACGCGCAGATTTCGCGGGAGAAGTTGGAGCCTCCATATCCTGCGCTGCAAACGGCACAAGGTGGCTCGAGGAATGGGGAGTGAACATTGAACTTGGTGACCCGGTAATCCTAAGGCAGCTCATTAGCCGCGACTGGAAGACTGGCGAACCGGCGAGTGTCTACGACCTTCATGACTACAAGGAAAAATGGGGCTATGTAAGTGGTTCGGATCTCGTCTGGGACTAGTGACTTATGTCTGGTAGAACTACTACATGTTCCACCGGCAGTACATGCACGCCATGCTTATGGATAGTGCGGTTGGCCAGCGTGGAGAAGGCGTGCCCGCAAAACTCAAAGTTAATCACAAGGCCAAAGACGTGAACCTCGAAACTGGCGAGGTCACATTCGAGAACGGTGTCACGGCCAAACACGACGTCATTATCGGCGCTGATGGCATTGGTTCGACTGTTCGGAATGTACTTGGCATCAAAGTCGACAAGGTCCCAGCATCCTGGAGCTGCTTGCACACCAACGTAGACACTGATGAAGCTGTCAAGCTCGGGCTGGTCGACTACTCAAAGAACGCTGCAATCGAATACTGGGGTGGGTATCACTCGCACTACAAGATTGTCCTTTCGCCTTGTAATGGTGGAAAACTTCTCTCTTACTACTGCTTCTTCCCGCGTGAAGCGGGTGACTTCCAGAATCAATCTTGGGATGAGGCTGCCACGCTCCCAGAGTTGCTCGCGCCATATCCAGACTTGGACCGCCAGGTCTTCAAGCACTTGGAAATTGGCTATGAGATCCGACCATGGAGGCTTTGGAAGCACCAGCCGTACCCGTACTGGCAGAAAGGAGTAGCCTGCATCATTGGAGATGCCGCACACCCGGTATGTTAGCTACCATGATTGGATGAAAGTTCGACGCTAAAGATTTGTAGATGATGCCTGATCAGAGTCAGGGAGCCTGCCAGTCCATCGAGGACGCCGGAGCTCTTGGTACAATTTTCAGCAAGAAGAACTTCAACGGCAACATTCGCGAGGCTCTTGAAGTTTTCGAAGAGGTCAGAAAACCGAGAGGAACAAAGGTGCAGGCGGCCTCGGCGCGAGCGAGTGAGAACATACACGAGCGCATTGGCTTCTCTAGCAACAAGCAAGATCCTCACTACACCGTCCAGGATGAGAAAAACAAACTCACAATTGAGGAGATGAACACGTGAGTACTATAATTTGGAGATGATGCTTTTACTGACGCTGAATATAGGTACGATATGCACAAAGACGTGGCGGAGAAACTGGCTGCTCGAAGGGGTACGAACGGAATCAAGGCTTAGGGAGTTTTGGGGCGATTCGCAGTGTACTATCTTGGTCATGTTCAGTACTTTTGTAGATTCCGAAAACCTCGATGGCAACCATGGACAAGATTAGATCCAATGTCTCAACATGAACCGGAAGAGTCGATGGAATATCTGTGTTCAGTGCGTGTGATGCTCATGGTTGGGGTTTCAACACCCAAGTGTCTTCTCCGCATGCTCCAAAATCCGCCGGAACGCTGTGCGGAAGGAGCGCGCGGCCTCCGGAATGTAATGAGCCGCGGGTACCACCCCGAAACGGCGTTGCGTATAGGCCATGAATCGCGACACGGCCGATCAAGGATCAAGGGTCTGAACGATCAAGGGTCTAAACTAATCATCGTGGGCAACTGCGGGCATCAAAGATAATAAATGTGATTGAGCTCTTGCAGTTTTTCACAGACATTGAACCCATTGCACACAAAGAACAAGATGATGCGACTTTTCAGGAAATCAGGACAGCTACCCAGAGCCCTCTGCAAAAACTACCAGCAAGCTCGATCCTTCCACTTGACAGGCTCTTTGCGAAGTCGCGATGCGTACCAAATCCCCCTCATCATTAACGGCCAAGACGTAACGACCAACACATCTTTCGAAGTCCAGAGCCCCGCCACTGGAAAACACATCTGGAACTCCTCATCATGTTCAGAACAAGATGCCCTTTCCGCTGTCGCAGCAGCCGAAAAGGCATTCCCGGCATGGTCGCAGACCAAACCGTCAGCCCGTCGAGACATTTTCTTGCGAGCTGCCGACATTATTACCAAGCGCAAGAGGGAGCTGGGAGATTACATGCACCATGAGATTGGAGCGGACCAGTACTATCAAGACTTCATTTTGGGCTTGTCGATTGAAGGGCTGAAGGATACGGCTGGGAGGATTCCAGAGGCAGTGCAGGGCTTTGTGCCTCACGTGAAGCAGGATGGTGCGCATGCTATCGTTTATCGCCAGCCTTATGGTGTGGTGCTAGGAATTGGCCCTTGGTGAGTTGCAACACCTCCCCAAACTCCTGTACTCTGTCTGTACGATTCGAATACTATGAATGAGGCTGATACTTTTGATCGTGCGACAGGAATGCTCCCTACCACCTAGGCTTCCGCGCAATCACATTCGCGCTCGCCACGGGCAACACGGCGATTCTCAAAGGTCCAGAGCTATCACCGCGGTGTTACTGGGCTATTGCAGATGTCTTCAGAGAAGCTGGGTTACCAGATGGAGTGCTCAATCTCCTGTTCCATCGACCTGCTGATGCGCCCAAGATTACAGAGACACTGGTTGCTCATCCAGCTGTGCGCAAAATTAACTTTACGGGAAGCTCGCATGTGGGAAGTGTGATATCTTCTATTGCTGGGAAGCATCTCAAGCCAGTACTTATGGAGTTGGGTGGCAAGGCAAGTGCCATTGTCATGAAGGACGCTGATCTTAGTAATGCCGCGGAGCAATGCACGCTGGGTGCTTTCTTGAATGTAAGTGACACTGTTATGAATCAAGTGAGCTGTTCGACTGTTTCTGACATTTTTGCAATAGGCTGGCCAGATATGCATGTCTACCGAGCGCATCATCGTCCACTCGTCCATTGCGGATGCTTTCAAGTCGCAACTCAAGCAAGTCATCAGCAAGACCTTTGGTGCTGCAAACAACTGCCCGGTCGTCATTACCAACGCCTCTGCAAAGAAGAACAGAACACTGGTACAAGAAGCGTTAGACAAGGGCGCCAGTCTCATCTACGGTAACCCTGCCGTAGTCGACACGAACGTCGAATCGAAGATGTCTCCAGTCGTCCTCGGCAACGTTACTCCCGACATGAACATCTATGGCACCGAGTCATTCGGTCCAAGTGTATCGCTATATACCTTTGACACTGAGGAAGAAGCAATCGCACTGGGTAATGACACTGAATATGGTCTGGCTGGTGGGGTCTTCACGGAGGATTTGAGGGCTGGCCTTCGGGTTGCGAAGCAACTGAACGTTGGAGCTGTTCATATCAATACGATGACTGTGCATGATGAGTTTGCTTTGCCGCATGGTGGGTTTAAGAAGAGCGGGTTTGGTAGGTTTAATGGAAAGCAAGGACTGGAGGAGTTTGTGCAGTATAAGTCTGTTACTTGGGTAGATAGCACTCAGAAGTAGTACGTACTGTACGTGGTCAGTGCGTGCAATAGTTCACTCAATGCAACACTATTTTACTAAGAAAATCATAAGAATTACAACTTTTTAAAGCTTAATAACTTTTTTATCTTCTATTAATAATTTTAAGTTCTAATACTAAAGTTCTACAGCTTTTTATTCTATATCGTAGTAATATAAGAAAATGAATTTAGATTTAAGAAATTTAAAGACCATTTATTATATTATGTACTATAGAGAATAAAAGGTTATAGAACCCTAACCCTAGAACTTAAAATTATTGATAGAAGTTAAAAAAGTTATTAAAGAGAGAAAAATTAGAATTTGCTAGTGAAACGTGTTGCATTGGGTGAACTGTTGCACGCACTGACAATACAGTATAACATTTTGAGCGTTTTGTGAATACGGTTCCATCAACTATATCCAACGATATTGTGAGGTTCAATTTTCTTTCGCCAATTTTCGTTAGCTAGTGTCACACCTGAAAGCACCGTAGTGAGTAGTGTAGACGTGAAGTCTAGGCTCCATATCGCCACCGTGGGTGTAGTGTAGGTAAGGTCCGACCTCCACATTTCCACCCCGCCAGCCACGCGTCGAGAAGGTTTACGAGCAGGCCTAGAACTCCAGCCCCATGTAAACAGTAATGCCCTCATTTATCATCAAATGCGGGGGTGGCTTCGCTCGTACCAGGCGATCTATAATATCAAGGGTGATTGCCCGGGCGATTGCCCGGGCGAAGCCTAGGAGTCGGTCCACTTACTGTACTTAGTCCCAGTGTCCGGGCCGTAATCTGGGCCGTCTTACAGCAGGCCCCGCAACCGTTGTTTCCGCTGGTATACTGCGCTCGGCCACATACGACGGAACATATAGGGGCCACTATCGAAGTAACAAATGCTAGATTACTCAGTTTTCTATGCTACAAACGTCCTTCCCATATTACACCATTAAGTAGCTATTCTTGTCCTCTTGTAATAGGAACTTTTTATAACTCTATGCGGTTTTCTGCTATAGAGCTACATGCTATTTAAAGTTTGTTGAGATGCTTAAAACCTATTCTATATAGGATGTTAATCAAAACAGAATGAAAATCTTAACTTCTTTCAGTAATATAACACTAATAAATTTAGGCGCGTATATTCTGAGCTGATTGCAAAATAGCTGTAATACACCTAGTTGTGATCCCAGCATGTTCCGTCGTATATGCCAACCCGCAGCATTGTCTGCACGCAACCCATTCGTCAACGCCTGCTGAGTGGTTTCCGGAGTCGAGAACAAGCTGCGTATCTACACAGAGTGTCGGGCCCCACGCAAAAACCCCCCAATCTCTCAGAGTCCATGGGCCTGCCACACTATCTGTCGCAGGACTGACTCAAAATATCTTGATAAGCCCTGACTCTTTCGGACAAGTCAAGCGCTTGTTCGGAACGGCCGCGTATAGCGCCGTCACGTGCTTTGTAACCTCCTCTCCCTATAACCGTGTCGCTGTTCAGCGCCACGGCCATCTCTGCTTCCACAGATTCTCTCACTTTACTGAGGTGACTGTGTGATTCTTCCTTGTGCCGATATGCAGACGCCGCAGCGTCGTTCGACTGAACTCTCGGCTTCAAGGCTGGAGCACTTTTCCACAAACCCTAGCAACAAGAAAGCCATGTTCGAACTCAAGGGTGGTGATGATGATCATGGCGTCGGTGAGGTTACGAACTTTGATATGCAGGCGGGGCATGCAGAGGTGAGTTACCGCTAGTAGCATCGACTTATCGCGAACTGGATTGCTGATTTCCGCAGCCGCCGAAAGTGTATGGATTCTTCTCCATGATGGCACTTGCAGTGTCTTTGATGGCGACGTGGGAGGCGCTTTGCAGTACAATGGGATCTGGTCTCGTTAGCGGCGGGCCAGTATCTCTCGTCTATGGATTCATCGGTACGATTCTCGGAAACTGCACTAAAGTTCGATGCTAACAATTTCGTGTAGTGTCCTTCGCTGGAAACATGTTGACCAGTATGTCACTGGCCGAGGCTGCAGCCATGTGAGTAGCATTAGTGCCATATTATTCAAGCGTCATTGACAATTTCCCATCAGGTTTCCTTCCGCAGGCGGCCAATATCAGTTTGTTGCCGAACTCAGCCCGCCATCAATCAGGCCCGCCCTGAGCTGGTACTGTGGATGGCTCACAGTTGTGGGATGGCACGCTTTCACAGCATCTGCTCCATTTGGAGCAGCCAATCTCACCTTGGGCTTGATCTCGCTCTCCAATCCTGATTTTGTGTCCAAGCCATGGCAAAATAGCTGTATCTATTGGGGAATTACCCTGGTAGCGCTTGCATTCAACCTCTGGGGCAACCGTATTTTGCCCTACATCCAGAACGCCATTCTCGCCTTTCATGTGGGGTTCTTTTTTATCATTTTCATTGTCCTGCTGGCTTTGAAGCCAGAAGCAAACAGCGCGAAATTCGTTTTCACCGAGTTCCGCAACAGCACTGGTTGGAGCTCTGATGGAGTCGCTTGGTTTCTCGGAATGCTGACCTCCTGCTATGTTATGATAGGTACGCACTCCGAGCACTTTCGCAATAAGTAGTTTGATCGCTAACTCATGTAAAGGCTACGACTCCGCAACCCACATGTCGGAAGAAATCCCCAACCCAGCCCGCAACATTCCCAAAGCGATGCTCCTCTCCATCGCCATCAACGGCACCATGGGCTTCGCCGTCCTCCTCCCTGTCCTTTTCTACATGGGCCCCCTCGACGCAGCCCTCGGCTCTGGCCCCTTCCCCATCATCCACATCTTCACTCGCGTCACAGGCGGCAACATCGCCGCCGCCAGTGCAATGACCTCCACTATCATCATCTCCGCCTCCTTGGCCACCTTCGGCCTTCTAACCGCGACTTCCCGCATCCTCTGGGCGTTCGCCCGCGACGGCGGAACCCCGTTTTCCACGGCGTTGGGGAGCCTGGGGAGTAAGAGCCAGATTCCCGTGACGTCGCTGTTGGTGTCCACAGGCATTATCATCATATTGGGCGCGCTGCAAATCGCGTCCTCGACTGCCTTTGCCGCTATCCTCTCCCTCACCGTTGTCGGGCTCAACCTCTCTTATCTCATGCCCATCGTCCTACTGCTCTACCGCCGCATTGCGACGCCACACATGCTCCAGTTCGGGCCGTTCAAGCTCGGGAAAGCAGGCATCGTTGTAAATCTCTTGTCGATTGGATTCCTGGTGTTTACGAGCGTGTTTTTGCTATTCCCGACAGCTCAGCCCGTCACGCCGAAGAATATGAATTATGCGAGTACGGTGCTTGGGGGCGTGTTGATCCTTATTACCATCGATTATTTGTTTAGGTCCAAAAAGAGGTATACGGGACCAACGCTTGTTTTACAGGGTATGGCGGTGAGGGAGGAGTGAGGGATTGTATCTTTGATGGGATGTCTCTAGTGTCTGGTTATGGTTTTGGAATATACCTTGTGTTGTTCGGCTTACATGGTTTGGATAGGGGCTGTTAATGTATTATCATAATGTTTGCCGCATTCGTGGAGAGTCCATCCCCTTGAACACCATCTCAAGATCTTCCTCATCTTCTGCTACTTCGTGAAGTGTCTTTTGCCGGAGCAAAATTGCTTCTCTAGGCACTCAGGATGTTGGAAAACCCTCTCGATCAAGTCAACAGGGACTCGCCAAGCACAATGCGTGAGCAACGACGAGGGCCGAACTACGTAGACATCATGTACATCAGCACAAGGTCTCAGCAGCACGAGAGCAATATCACAAGAGAAGGATTAAATTCATATAACTACCTACATAAGGAACCCACCTACAATCTCGGCTTCATAGCAATCGCCACAGTCTTCGGCTCCATATAAGCCATCAACCCCATCCTCCCCCCTTCCCTACCATACCCACTCTCCTTCGCCCCTCCGAAAGGCGTGTACGCCGACGGTGTAATTGGCATATTAATCCCTACAAACCCGCACTCAAGGTCCGACGACAGCCTCAGTGCCCGCGGCACATCCTTGGTGAACAGCGCCGCCCCAAGCCCGTACGCGGAATCATTCGCCATGTCTATGGCCTCGGCTTCAGACTTGAACGTCTTGATCACTAGCACGGGCCCGAAGATCTCGTCGCGGTACAGCGTGCTTGAAGATGGCGGGTCGAGGATGATGGTGGGTTGGATAAATTGGCTCTGGGGCCCTTGGGACTGGCCGCCTGCTAAGATGTTGAGGTTTTCGGTGCGGGCGGCGTCAATGAAGGAGTTTATGCGGTCGCGTTGCATGCGGTCAGCAATGGGGCCTAGGAAGGTGTTTGGGTCGCTGGGATCTCCAAGGGCTTTTGCGAAGCCCTGGAACCGCGTTTTGAGCTCTGCGACGAAGGACTCTGCAATGGTGTCCTGGACGAGCAGACGCGAAGTCGCGGCGCAGACTTGGCCGCAGTTGAGCAGGAAAGTCTGGGACATGTGCGTGAGAGCCTCGTCGATGTCTGCGTCGTTGAAGACGATGGCGGCGGATTTCCCACCGAGTTCGAGCGTCACGCGCTTGAGGTTGCTGTTTGCGGCCGCGATCTGGATCTTGCGGCCTGTCAGAGTAGATCCCGTGAAGCTGATTTTGCGGATATTTTGGTGAGAAGCGAGGAGGCCGCCGGTTTGGCCAAAGCCGGTGATGAGGTTTATAACGCCAGGTGGGAAGCCTGCGCGGCGGACTAGGTCGGCAAAACGAAGGGCACCGAGAGGTGATTTCTCCGAGCTTTTGAAGATGAAGGTGTTACCGGCTGCTACGGCTGGAGCGATCTTCCAGCTGAGGTAGAAGAGGGTGGCATTCCAGGAAGCAATGCCCGCACATACGCCCAATGGCTCATATCGAACCATTCGGTATGAGCCATCGAGGTCTTCAAGAGATTCCCCGCCCAGCTTATCGGTCCAGCCAGCGTAGTAACGCCACCACGTTGGCATTGTGGATGCAATCCACTTGGTAGCTGAGATCGGGGCGCCCATTGCAGCTGTCTCAAGCTCAGCAAGCCACTCCAGATTCTCCTCGATCAAGTCGGCGAGTTTGAGCATGCACTTTGCACGCTCAGGGGCCGGCGTCTTGCGCCAGTGCTTGAATGCAGCATGAGCTGCGTCGACGGCGTCGTTGACATCTTGCTCGCCAGCAATCTGTACATTCTCTGCGATGATGGAGTCGTCGTAGGATCGTTTAACGGTAAACGACTCTCCAGAGCGAGCACTCCGGAACTGATATCGCGTGATTAGATGTGTCTATACATTGTTTTGATAATCATGAATACCTCATTGTTGATGAAGAGCCTAGTTTCGATGGATTCAGCCATGATTTTCGAACTGGAGGAAAATAAAATGATGTCACTGCTGTGTATTTGGTATACTATTTTCTAGATGTCAACAATGTTTTCTATGCGAATTATTTCGCACATACAAAGAGACTGGACATTTACTATCCATGCTCACGACTACCAAATCCAGACTCTCAACTCAATGCACCAATCACAGAAACCCTGCTAATCATCCACACTAGACCGAACTAACTCACCACAACGGTTTGCTGCGGCGGAATCCGCGGAGTCGGAGTTTCCGAAGTCGTCAGCAGCTTGGCCACAGTTTTAATAACGTCCATGGCGCATATTCCTACAAGGAACATGCCGGCGGAAAAGTGGAGCTCAGGGTGGTTCACCGTTTACGCGGCATTCCTTCCGCGCAATCCTTCGCGGAAGCTGTCCGCGCCCCCTTGCTCCAGCGCTAAGGAAGCGACCGCAGCCATGTCCAACGGTGCAGGGACAAGCGCAAATCTGGGATCTGTCGACAAGGCCCTTGGATTGTTGCTTGCATTCTGCTTACTACGCCGCATGCTGGGATGTGAAGGGCAGAGTTTTCCAACAACAGCTCCCCTCTTTCTCGGGCAGGCTTGCTGGTACTAGCCTGATTCGAAATTTAGAATGGGCTTCACACAAGCCTCTCGATAGCTGCTAAGTACGATTGGAAAGATTGCAGTGCTGTCTTGAAAAGTTGGATCATCACTGGATTGTATCCTGGCATAGCTAGTCCAATTTGACAATTGTCTGTCATACGTCGATTTTTGCAATTGAATAATAATCCAGCAGAGGAAATTGATTCTGTACTTGTGCATTGTTCAAGGGGCGTATCTGGCTATCAACATGATCGTCGAGTGACTGATAAAATTTGCGCAAAGGTGATGTTGAGTAATGCCAACAAACTTCATAGGCATAGCTCTCCATATCAGAGATTCAAGTTCACGACGCACATAGAAACAGTTGATTCCAGAAAATTGATGACACATTCATTTCCTGAAGTGAAAGCTCACCCACTTCTTCGAAATATCTGGTTAACTAGATTTTCTGTACAATTGATTGTTTCCCCTTTAATTAAATTCGTGAAGAATCAGGGAAAGGGAAACAAAGTACATGCCCCCCCATCCATCATTAGCGCCTAAAGCGAAGGCTTGGTCAGGAGCTTGTTGATCTTCTCGTTTGTTTTGATAAACTGCTTGTAGTTGGGGAACATGTCATTGGGGTCCCATTTGGCTCGGATCTTGAGAAACTTGGCGAGCGCGGTGTCAGACATAGGTTTACTCTGTTTATGTTGTCAGTTCGACCATAGCAGTAGTGAAGTGAGCTTTAGACCCGGCTTACATTTGCATCTTCAACGTTTGGATCGTAGTCTGCAGGATATGTGCCGCATGCGACCGGTAGAGCGCGCTTGTATCGATCGAGCATGCGTTGCTTGATCGCAGGCCCCTTCTTTTGGTCGAGCCAGCCTGTGACGGTAGAAATGTAGTACTTTTGTGGGATGCTCAGAGAGGCGACCTTTTCGTTGGCGACGATATCGCAAATGCAGATAAACACTGAGGTGATGCGCGTCTCGAGTTCCGTGAGAGCCGGCTTTATGGCTTCAATGAGCTGAAAGTTGTCAGTGACGATGTATTATTGTCCACGCTCTAACACTTACCCGTGGAATGGGAACGGTTGGTTCGCTCAGTAGACTGAGAATTTGCCAGTTCTCGCCGTACTTGTTCCCAATGAATTCACGTTTCTTGTCGAATATGTCGGTGAATTCTCGTTTTGAAACAGGACGCATGTCAACTAAGCAGTCCTTCACACTCTCCGGAACGTCGTCGTAAGCACTCAGCAGGGTCCGAGCTTCTCGTTCAGTGTCAGAATAGCAAAGAAGACTGAGACCAAGGTGTAGCTGAGACGTCTTGGGTATGTCATCCGTGAGTATGGTGCTGTCGTACTTCTCCGGATAGAAAATGGTGAGATTGAGATCGGTGCCATACTTGGGGGTATCTTCGGCCTTTTCGAAGAACCATGTCAGCAGGGTCTCGTACTTGTCACGGAGCTGGAAAGTAAAAGTCCGTTCCCAGAGCTGAGAGCTTGGAATTGTGCGGGCCCAGAATTTGGTTACGACACCGAAAAAGCCCAAGCCGCTGCCTCTCGCGGCCCAAAACAGGTCAGTGTTCTCGGTAGGGCTCGCAATGACAACGCGGCCGTCGGGGACCACAATCTCCATCTGAGTGATCCATTCCTGGCATGTGGCTCCCCAACCTCGCACAAACCAGCCTTGTCCTCCCGCCAACAAGAAGCCTGCGGCGCCGACGGTAGGCGCATGGCCGTGAGGAAAGAAGCGCTTAACCTCTGCAAGCTTTGCTGCGACTTCCTCTACACGTACAGCAGGACCAAAAGAGATCTCACGGGAGTCGGGATCATAATCAACATAGCGGTTCAAGCTGGAAGTGTCGATGAGTATGCCGTCCTCAATCAGTGCGCTCAGGGGGAAGGCATGACCGGAGCCACGAATACCGACGGTCACACCAAGTTCAGTGGCTCGTTTGAGAGCTGCCGAGACTTGTTTGGGCGACTTGACCACATGTATTTCGTGTGGATAGCGTTCTGGTGTTGTTGCACTGGGGTTATTGCGACGACAGCGATCGTATTCTGGTGTGCCCCTGACAAGGACGTCAGCAGAGAAGCTGGGGCGTGTGTCGTAGGTGTACAAGGCCATATTATAGAAGAGATGAATGCACTGGGTGGGTAGAGAAGACCGGATGCAGTGGTGTGCAATGACTGCCAGAACGGCCCTGACTGGCTTTAAGAGATGCTGTCAAGGCTGCTGTGGGCCCGACGTCGACAGGGTGATAGTCGTGCCATTTCCGTAGGAAAGACGCCGTCACGTGCCGAACGGCGGGATGGGATGAATGCAATGTGGGTGGATTTGCAGTGGCGAGACGCTCTCCGGCGGCCATGGTCCGTCATAACTCCGAACAGCTCTTGGTCCGTGCACAGGTGAAAGGATTTGTGCACGTGATTGACTTGTGTAGTGTACGTGTACACTACAGGACACTACACCAAGTACACTACTTACTTACACTAGACTAGATGGCGACCCTGTCTCCTCTCCGGCGCTTTCTCGGTACTTACCCCGCGCGGCTCACTCCCGCACGTCTCAGACACCAGCAACAGCCTCACCCTGACCAATGCACGCGTCCATGGCGGCCTGGCTCTATCATGGCGATAAGCAGCAAGTGTGGAGGAGGCCCGATTGTTATCTCTCGAGTCTCGAGTCCAACCCAGACGCATATTCCAAAAGGGCCCATCCTGCTATCCGCAATCCAGCACAATGAGCCCGTCGCCGCCAAAACGCTCCTCGACGACCATGGAGCAACAGAACACGGCCGGGACGTCCCGCAAACGTCGCCTTCGATACGTATGGCGAGCCTGCGATGTGTGCCGGCGACGCAAAGGCAGATGTGACGGCCGTAAGCCGTGCGACTTCTGTCGCTCGCGTGCGTTGGATTGTCGCTACACCGCCGACTCAGAACCCACGAACGAGCCTTCGCAGCCAGAGGATCCTGCTGTTTCTTACTCTGCCGTTGCTGCCCCTCCTATGCTGCCAGCCAATGCATTGGGGTTGAACGCGTATGTTCCCTTCGTGCTCGTCTTCAAGTTGCCCTTGTCACTAACCCAGCATGCTCTTTAGCAAGGGCGAGTCCATCTCTCGTGTCGTACTTGCGCTGCAAGCACAACTTGACAGTCTCGTCACACACATGGAGTTGTCCAACGAATTAAACACCTCACCAGTCGTTGCAACAGATCCCGCGCTTCCCCGGCAGAGCGCGGCTCCCCGGCAGAGCACAGCCCTCGAAGGTTTGGGCTCTGCCATCCCACCTTCCGGGGACGCTCAGATCAACACGAACGCAACATCAATCCCTAATGCTCCCATAACAGCCGTCGCGAATACATCGAAGCCATCCACTCGTCGCTTTTACGGTCCAACGAGTCCTGACTATAGTCTCAATGCTGCTACAATCAAGCTGCGACTGGCCCAAGCCCCTCCTGGCGGCCCCACTATCCCAGAAGAGACCAACCCCAGCCTAGAAGATGATCACACCGACGACGACGAGCGCACTCTGATCCAAGATGAAGGCCACGGGTCTGGCGTTCAAGAGCGCCTTGCTAAAACTAGGCTACGCCAATGTCTGGCTCAATTGCCATGGCTCATTGCCAGAAACGACGCTCTGCGCCTCTTGAATGTGTACCACAATGTCATTGGCCGCCTTCATCCTATTTTAGACCCAAAGCGGCTTGTCGAGCAGGCTGAGGCCTGCTATGTGTTCCATTCGAAACCCACGTCTGACGCCTCAATTCTTCACGAAGACACCATTCTAATCTTATATCTGGCGCTCTCGATCGCGCTTGCTGCCGAACCAGCCTCGCAGTCGCATGTGGGAAAAACGCTGTATAAAGGTGTGGAGCACCTGATCAAGCTAAAACTAGCATCCGAAGTGTCAAGCCTAGATCATGTTTTAATAGCGTTACTGGCGGTAAGCCTTCCATCCTGCCCAACAAGTGATGCATCCACTAACATGATGGGCTCGCGAGCAGTCTATTTACCACTTCTTCACTGGTGACACACGTTTGGCATGGCGAGTGTGCGGAATTTCGGGGCGCATGGCAATGGAACTGGGACTCCACCGCCGAGACGTTCATTGCCATCTTCTGCGAGACGAGAAGCAACGCACTGGAATCAGCGCTATCATCTGGAGCATAGTGATCTTGGACAGGCAATGGAGTGCCGCGAATGGCTTGCCTCAAAATTTTCAGGAATCGGATTTTGATCAATCCATAGAGCCTCCGGTGAGTCATCTCATTCTAAGACCCGAGTATGATGTTGGGGTTGCCCAAAGGCCAATCTTCTTGCTGACTTCAGACATGATAGGAGGACGCATGGTACCTTCGAGCGATGATCTCGTACACATTCATGAGTCCGAAGTTCGAAGTACCGATACACCGAGTCGCTGCCGGTGCAACTTATGAACAGGATGACGCTTTCGAACTACTCAATTTTCAGATTGACCAATGGCTGAAGAAGGCCATAGACGGTCATGGTATCTACCATCCATCCCCTGAGACAGCTGTTGGTGTAAAGCCAACGGCAGACCCTTCGAAACGCCCGTCACCCGTGGCCACATTACTCTATCTGCGTGCCAATGCCTTCCGGAGTATTATCCTCCGCCCGTTCTTTCTTTCAGGTTCCCCCTCCAATGTTAGTATGAAAATGATCAAACCTAGTATGAACATCATTTCCGACACCATTGGTGTACTCTCTTTGCTGAACTCCAGCACCGATGTCTACAAAACCCAGCATCCATTCTTTCAGCATTTCCTCAGCTCTTCGTGTGCACTTCTCTTCTTAGTGGTGGCTTACGTTCGCGCGGACCGCAACCGGTTGGTCATCATTCAGTCAGCCGATTTGCTGGAGCCTTTTCCTGCCTTAGTGAAGCGGGAGGTGGAATGTGCATTGGCTCTCGCTACAGCGTACAGTGCACTGTCGCAGAATTCCTGCAGACTTGCGAAGAGACTGCGTCATTTGGAGGAGCAATTAGCTCGGCCTGACTTTCTCCAACCTCCTCCAATCGAGACCGCCCCTGATCGAAATTTGCAACCGCAGCAAAATCCACAACAAAGACTCCAGATTCAAAGAGGACTGGGTGAGAAGGGAGATACCGTCGGCGGTGCTATTGGCACATTCCTGGACCAAGCAGAATTTCTGCAAGTCCCGGATGATACTATGGGAGACGAAGCAATGAATGGCATGTGGTGGAACGATATTGATATGTTTTGGCCAGATTGGCCCAGCAATGAGATTGCGAGTCAGTGTGTATGAATATATTCTCCTATACATATTAAGCAGATGCTTCAAGTTCCCGCGTTGCGACTGATTCAAACTTCGACATGGTGTGTAATCCCATGACCCCGAACTGCGTCTCTCTTCGACTAGCTATACGTTCTCTTCGCGGACCTGGAAGCCGAGCATGGTATTTGAAGTGACGGCATCTTTATTTCGCAACTTTTGTGATGTTTGAATCCCTGTAATCGGCAACTTGTACTCGAGTTTCTTTCCGTTCTGGTTCTGCCCGCCTGGCAGAGGGTACGGTATAGGCAAGTACTCTGGCAATAAACCCAGCTGAGCCAGCACAGTACCCTGGTCCCAGGCTATGTGTTCGTGGTAAAGACGGTCGCCTCGAATGTTGACAACCGCCATGAAGGGAATCTCAAGTCTGCGGCCTGTCGGAGGGATACCGGGTATTCTACACCTTGTCAGCGCCGCGATAATCACATTTTGAGACGGGCGACATCTCACAGCCAGTCCAACGGTGCGTTATGCGTGCACTTGAAAATGAACTCATCGATGATACGATCAATGCCGATGGAACGACTTATCAACTCCTGCTCGACATCCCTGGGATTCGAGTATATGAAATGGTTCGTATAGAAATGTGTAAGTTCCTCTCGTCCAATGCCACCCGTAAGCTACGCACGTCAGCGATGCGTCGAAACATGCCCCCACCGCGCAATATAACATACCGTAGGCACATGGTTGACATATGGCTCTTGCACCATCGTCGCCATCGTCTGCGGCACCGACGGATTTTCGAACTCCCAATACGTATGCTCGTCCCAAATCGCCTCGAGATCGAACCACGGGCCATTCATGCGCGGTTTGAGGAATGACAGATTCCGCGTGTGCGACACCGATTCCATGTTGTAATCAAATTCCGACTGAAAGGGCGTTGCAAAGAGGTGGGACTTCGCATTGGGGTAATCGTGGACGACACGAGTTTCGGTCCGAGGCGGCTTGCGCATCTTGCCCGCCATGTGTTGCAGGACTGGGACGGAGGTTATGGCGAGCTTGTGGTGCTCTGCTGCATTTGCGTAGACGACGGCGCCGGCGATTGAGGAGTGTGATGTTAGATATGGTGCTGCGCGGTTCCAAAGCTTCAAATCGTACGCTGTCATCCGAATTAGCAATGCAATGCGCAGACAGGGACTGGGGTAACATGCCGATGACGCCAATTGCATTCTTCGGCTCACATCTCTCCGCCTTGGACAGCTCTGAGACGGCCAGACTTATTGGGTCCTTTCCCTCGAAAAAAGCTTCTTCAAGAAGCTCTACAACTGTGTAACTCTCTTCTCCCCATTTCATGAGTGGTGATGGGACACCATTTTCGATGCGCAAAGTTGTATCATTTGTAGCTCCTGACTGATTCACAAGTACAATGAGTCCAGGCCCTGAACCTTTGCGGGACAATGGCTGAGAAAGTATTACACCAGGAGCAAGACGAGTTAAAGAAGTGACGGGGAGAGGAAGAGGAGTTTGATCAGCGTCGGCCATGGCGGTGTATCGGAATGGAGCCTGGGAACTTATGGGGTACGAGTCGATATTGTATCAGGTCACGGCTGGTGATACTTTGACAGGACGTGTACTGAGATAAGGTTCAGTAGCTAGCGAAATTATATGAGCAACTCAATTCTAGCTCAGCCCTATGGCCACGGGCCTATGGGGCGGAAGTAGGTGGAGTGCCGTAGCGGAAGGCTCGAAGCACCAGATTGACACGTGCGAGTACATTCCTTCTGGAACCAAATTTCCATGACAGCCTACGGAAGGGTTTCAGCCTCCCGGTGTTGGGATCACGTCACGTTTTAGTGACTCAAATGACTTGCATTTCACGGATTGGCCGCAGATACCGTACGTACCGGACGGGCTAATGCCCGCTCAACCCCACTAACCACCAACACCACTCACCCGATCGCACCGCAGCCACCACAAATTGAACCGATCGACGCTGCGCTTGCAACTGTCGTTGCTTTGAAACCTAGCGAAAAACTTGTATTTACCTACACCGTCAAAAGTTATGGTGTTAATTAAAGAACGCTCGCGCAGTAGTAGTAAAGTAAAACAGCTTCACGTTTACGTTATGGCTTAAAAATCGTTAGGCTTTCCACCTGCAAAGATCAATCGATCCAATAAGATATATAGATTAAACTTACTGTACGTAGTACCGCATGTAATTAAGATCTTATCTAGAGATCAACTTTGAATATTACGAAAAGATGTATTAGTTACTATGTACTAAGTTAATTACTACACAACTACCGATAGATGAATTCGGTGATCAATATTATTAGATTATTCCTCCCGAAAATCTGACCATAAAGCTTTTCTATGGAGATCTACTGGCTCATCTTAATGGTGGTTGTGGTGGGGCAGATGGGGCGTTGGCCCGTCCGGTACAGTAAGGCATTCAGACATGGCATTCGGGTATGGGGATCATACCACATGGGCCCTTGATTGTTGAGAACGTTTCATTGCAAGATGCACAAATATCTATCCTAATGCTTAATGTACCCATGCCTCATTTCTTCCCCCAATCACAGCCATTCCATCTCTCAAACCCATCAGTATGAATGCCAAAATTATCCAACATCCTCCCAACACTCTGCTCCACCATCTCCTCCAAGCTCTTCGGCCGCGTATAAAACGCGGGCATCGGCGGACAAATTACCGCCCCCATCTTCCTCACCGCCAACAGATTCTCCAGATGGATATCGCTCAGCGGCGTCTCGCGCGGCACCAGCATCAGTGTCCGCCGCTCCTTGATTGTCACATCGGCGGCGCGCGAGATCAAATCGTCGCAGAACCCTATGCGCACAGCGGCAAGCGTCTTCATGCTACACGGCACTATGATCATGCCGTCGTGCAGAAAGGAACCGCTGGCAATGGGAGCCGTCATGTCGCGCGCCGTGTAGACTCTGGAGGCGAGGGAATGTATCTCGGCTTCTGTTTTGTCGGTCTCGTATTTGAGGGTTGTGTGGGCCCATTTGCTCATTATGAGGTGCGTTTCTATGGAGAGGTCACGTAGGATTTCGAGGAGGCGGACGGCGTAGATTGTGCCTGTTGCGCCGGTTATGCCGATTACGATGCGTTTTGGGCGGCATGGTTGTGTGGATATGTGGGATTGGTAAGGAGTTGCAGTCGAGAAGGCGCTGTGATGTTGAGTGACTGGGCGAATGTTGATGCGGTTGTGAATTTGGAATGCACCCGTCAATCGGTGACTGACGCGGCAAGATCGAGGGCAAAGCATGTGCATGTTGGATGTGCAGCGTGAGTGGCCAGCTACATGCCCAACATGTTGGTATCATTACTCGTATCGGTGCTGTCATGGGTCCATCCTCCTCATCCTGGACGCTTCCACCGCCCGGCGTTAGCGGCTTTTGCACGACGGAATGGGCAACGGAAGTTCCGGAACCTGCGTCCGGACCATTCCGCCGCCTTCGGAACGCTATCTAGGAACGTTCCTAAACCCCGCGTTACGGTAACCCTAACCCTAAGCCCCGCAGATAGACGCTAAAACTTGGCCTGTGCCTACCTAGCGGCGGCTCGGAGACATGGGACCCTTGCACAATTTCTGGGGAAGATGAAGAGGGGGAAGAGGACAAGCGAGGACCTCAGCACCGAGTCCAGTGCGTGTGTGCAACCCTAGCTCCTATCTGCACATCGCCATCAATAGAGCCAAATGCTGTCGAGAATACGCCTATGCAACCCTCGAAGATTTCGAGCAGCTACTATACACAATCATCGACGTCTCATGGCTACTACTACTGCCCAAAGCATGTCCAGTGCTCTGCCAGCGAGTGAAAGCCCGAGTGCACCACACGACTTTCGAGCCTTCCTCGACGTATTGCGAGCTGACAATGACCTGGTTGAAATCAACACCGAGGTCGATCCACATCTCGAGGTTGGAGCAACCGCACGTCGTGTCAGTGAAACCAACGGAAAGGCCCCCTTATTCAACAATGTCAAAGGTGCGCGCAACGGGCTATGGCGCATCTTCAGCAATGCAGCCGGGCTGAGAAAGAACGAGAACGAGAGGTTCGGTCGTGTCGCCAGAAACCTTGGACTCCCCAAGGACGCCACCTGGAAGCAGATCTGCGACCGGAGCCAGGAGGGCAAGAACAAGGCTCCTATACCTCCTAATGTCGTCCCGACGGGGCCGTGCCAGCAGAATCAGATCCTTGGCGATGCTATCGACCTTGAAGCTCTTCCAGTACCCTTTCTGCACCAGCATGACGGTGGAAAGTTTCTCCAAACGTATGGTGTCCATATGCTCCAGACTCCTGACGGATCTTGGACGAATTGGTCCATCTTTCGTGCCCAGGTCTACGACAAGCGACATCTGGTCGCCCTCATCAACCCGGGACAGCACAATCACATGGTCATGGAAAAGTGGAAGAAGTTGGGCAAGGACGTGCCATGGGCGCTTGCGTTTGGCGTGCCTCCTGCTGCGACCATGGCAGCAGCGTGCCCTCTTCCCGAAGGTGTGAGTGAGGCTGAGTACGTTGGTGCCATGCTGGGACGGCCTCTCGACCTGGTCAAGTGCCAGACGAATGATCTGCTTGTGCCTGCCAATAGCGAAATCGTGCTTGAAGGTACACTGTCGACTACCAAGATGGGCGACGAAGGGCCCTTTGGTGATTATCTCGCACATCAATTCGACGACGAGCGACGGCCAGGCTCTCTCCTCAAAGTCGACCGCATAACATACCGCGACGACGCCATCTTGCCCGTCTCCGTTCCAGGTCGCATTGTCGATGAATCTGTAAGCCCACCAACCCTCCACTCCCTTCGACCTCACTAATATGCACCCAGCACACCACGGCCTCCCTCGCCTCCGCCGAAATGGTCACCCTTTGCCAATCCCATGGCCTCCCCATAATCGATGCCTACTGCCCCCTCGAGACAATGGGTACCTGGTGCGCGCTGCAAGTCTCCCTTCCGCAACTCGCCCTCCTGCATACCGACGCCGCATCCTTTAGCCAACAGATCGGGAACCTGGTCTTCTCTTCCAAAGCCTCAATGCTCATCAACCGCGTCTTCCTCATCGGCGACGACATCGATGTCTACAATTTCAAAGACATCATCTGGGCGCTCAGCACGAGGGCGCGGCCGGGGTTGGACGATTTCCCGTTTGAGGATGTGAGGGGGTTGCCGATAATGCCGTATATGTCGCATGGGAGGGGGGATCGGAAAAGGGGAGGGAAGATGGTGACAAATTGCTTGTTGCCCGCCGAGTATGAGGGGCGGAGGAACTGGATTCCGGTGGATTTTGAGAGTTCTTACCCGGAAGTGGTCAAGGAGAAGGTTAGGGAGATATGGGAGACGACAGCCATTGGGGAGTAGATAAGATTTTTTGTGTTTGTGTTTTACCAATTGCAAAACCCCGTGTATCAATTTCTATATCATCGCATGCCTCACACTACCAACGCCATCAGCCAGTCTTTTCCACTTCTGAATATGAATGATCGATACTTTAGCATGATATCGTACTTGTATTTCAATTCTACGCAATAAAGCTACTTGCCTCCTACAGACTCGCCTTCTCCCAAGATCCCTTCAACCGCACTTCCAGCACTGCAAGAACCCCATTCTTCACCGATTCAATCGCTTGGGGCAGCAACTCATCCAACTCCTTGACACTGCTTGCACATCCAGCCCAAGCCTGATGCCCAGCTGCCGCCTTTGCAATACCAGAATAATCCGGTGTAGGCGCAAACGAAATTCCAATCCCTTCGTTATCAACCTCGGAGCCAACGCCATCAGGGTGCACGAGGAGAAGTGAATTGCGTGGAGCATTCCACCCTGTATCAAAAATCAGCCCAGACCTTCTCCAAATGGGAAAAAACATACCTTTGTTGCTCAAAACCACCGTCAACGTCGGAATTGAATACTTCCTCGCAATCCAATAGACCGTACTCGGCACCCCGAACATCCACGTCCCATCCCCCACAATCTGACACACAAAGTCACCCTTACCAATCCCACCTGCCAAATAATCCGACGCGAGCTTCACTCCAATACTTCCTCCTCCTGACCACCCCAACCCGCCTCCCCCGCCGTTGATCAAGCGCCCCGGAGTATCGACCTGCAGCTGATTGCACGTCGGCAACGCATTCGTCACCGCCTCCGGACACCAAATGGTATTCTCCGGACACAACTTGCGCAGTTGCGATGCCAGGTACGGGGTATGCGGCGGCAGACTCGTATCCACGGGCGGCGCCGCAAGAACTGCAAGGCTATCTAGACGGGCCCTGTGTTCCGCTACCATTTTCTCGCGACGAGAAAGGTACGGTTCCTTTGCCAATACCGCGGGGTACGTCGCATGGCCGGAAATATACTGCTGTATCTGCCTGAAACTCAGTTCCGCATCAGCGCAGTACCGGTACTTTGCGGGGATGTAATGGAGTAGCATATTCCTCTTCAGCGTATCCACGTCAATATGCATGATGACCGCGTCAGGGCGCGGAGAGCATTGGGTAGGGATCCAGGGGACGTCGCAGTCTACGACAAGGATCACGTCTGCGGTGCGTATGCTCTCGTGCGCGCCGATTTGCAGGCCTAGAGACGCGGGGTGCGAATACGGGAAGCAGACGTCGCTGCCCAGGGCGTCGATGACGCGGAGACCGGGGACTGTGTCTGCAAGGGCGACGAGGGCGCCGCACGAGGCGTGGTTGCGGCCCGAGTACCCGGTTATGACAAGGGGTTCTTGGGCTTTTACCAGCAGGTCGGAGATGGTTGCTACGCCGTCTTGGGCGAGGGGTTGGGGGGATACGGGGCCCCAGACGGTTTGGTCGAGCTTGTAGGGCGTGATTTCTTGCTCGAGGACTTCGCGGCCGGCGGTGAGGTATACGGGGCCCTTTGGGTCAGAGGTTGCGAATTGGAGGGCGCGGTTCACCATTTGCTTTACGTTTGTGCCCGTCTTGATCTCGCCCGTGTAGCGGCAGAATTGTTGGACTATTTGTTTTTGGTCGGGGGCGTCTTGGAGCCAGTGGATGTATTCTGTACGGGAGCCGCGCATTTCGCCTGGATTTTGTCAGTGGGGGGCTTTGGGTTCAGGACGAGAAGACGTGAATGTTACCTTCAAGTGTGAAGGGTGAGAGACCCGCAAATATCAGTACTGGGACTCGTGCAACGGAAGCATTGTGTACAGCAGCACCGAGACATTGGGTACCGACATCTACATGCACGATCACGCACTGAGGTTTGCCGGTGAGTCGAGCGAAGCCATCAGCCATTGATAGCGCAACGGTCTACAGTGGAAGTCAGAGAGCTCCTTTACCAAGGTCGCTGCGATTATTCACCTCATGGGGACACGTGACGACTTTTGGAAAGCTTCCAGTTGGGTCCTTCTTTCCTCGTGCAATCGCTTCCATTATCCCAGGGTGGTCAGACCCCAGGTTAACGAAAACGTGTGAGATACCGGCCTGGAGCAATATTAGAATGTGATCATGAGAGAACATTGACTACATTTCGTACCTCCCATAATGCCTCGAAGAACGCAGTTGCTGTTGTGTATTTCCTGCACATAATCAGCACTATGCTGGGCACTCATTCTGCTCAATGTACCAACATTTGACTCATGGCTGTAGTGATTCTCGAACTTTTCGATAGGATACAGATTCAGAAAGCCCTCTTGCGACCATTCAATGTGAAGTCATATGCAGATACATAGCGCTGGGTCCACATGCCGCAACGCGTCTAGTTCCGGCGCATTTCGGAATACGCGTTAGGCGTAACCGAACGACGTTGAACCGCCGCATCGAACCGAACTAGTAGCAGTTCTTAGGCTCTAGGTCAGGCTGCACGGTAAGCCCTTTCCTTCCGTGGGGCTTGTGATTCGTCCGATGTCGGATTGGGTGTTGGAGTGGTAATTTTGGGGCTGCGGGGAAATTGAAGTTGGTGGTTCCGAAGGGCGCGGTACCAATGGTGGGGAGTAGCTGCTCGAGATTGTTGGATCAAGCTGCGCATGCCGTTGAATTCATTGAATGATGAGGATATGCAAGGAGTGTGACATTTACATATCATTATCGCATTTCTATTCTGAACGAGAAGTCTTAACGAATTTCACGTATTTCGTGTTGGTGTTGCGCTTTAGTGGCCGAAAATGGACTACTAAAACTAACGCTTATCTGCCCGACTTCGTCACATCTCGAATCGCATCAAACATTGCAATGTGATTAAATTCCTGTCAATCGTCGCTGCAAAATTCCAATCTGCCTACAAAATGAGTGGAATAATGTATTGCGACTGAGTTGAATTATTTCTATCTATTCACTGTATAGCGTATCAAATTAATTTTCTCAGAAAAGAATGGCAGGTGTTATGGGTTAGTCCTTTACAGAATACTGTCAGGAACCAAAATTTATTGTATTGCTTGAGCTATAGAGAATGGTTTGGATCTACGGTCACTTATAGTATCCGCTACGTGTCCTGCTTGTTACTATACTTTTATAGGGTAGGTTATACCTACCCCATAACAGCAGATCACATCCCAACCCGCTGTAATCGGGCATCAGGAAAAAAAGACTTTGCAGTTAAGGTATGTAAAATGATTCGACAATCATGTATTGTAGCACGCGGACGCAACTACCATAGTGACCCCTCCAACAACTAATCATAAACAATTCTATTCCTCGTCCTCCCGCAATGCTCCACCTCCACCTCCACAACATCTCCATCCCTCAACCATTTCGGCCCCCCAGCCTGCCCAAACCCTACTCCCGACGGCGTCCCCGTCATAATCACAGTCCCCTTCTCCAGCGTCGTTCCCTGGCTCAAAAAGCTAATAATCGTTCGGACATCAAACAACAAATCGTTAGTATTAGTCTTCTGCCTCTCCTCCCCATTAACCCAAGTCCTTAACTCGAGGTTGTCCGCCGCCCCAACCACAGCTGGCGACACCATCAACGGGCCAATAGGTGCGTACTTGTCAAAGCCCTTGCTGAAGCACCACTGTGGGACGCCCCCAGCATACGCGGGATCACGCTGCCATTTCCTGGAGCTGATGTCGTTGGAAGATACGTACCCCGCGACATAGTTGATGGCGTCGTCTTTGGAGATGTTCTTCCCCGTCTTACCGATCACGATGGAGAGCTCGCCTTCATAGTCGGCTTGGTCGTCTTGTGCGATTTTGGGGATGGGGATGGTTTCGTTCCAGCCGGCGATTGAGGTGTTGGCTTTTATGAAGAGGGAAGGGTAAGGGGGCGGTTTGCGGCCTGCTTCCGCGACTAATTGAGAGTGGTGAGATACGTTGCAGATAAGTGTAGGATTGTACTTACTGTGTGTTTTGTAGTTTAAGCCGATGCAACGTACGGTGGGAACATCTTTTGGCTGGAGGAGATGGAGGATCTCTTTCACCTTAACAATTTTCCCGGTGCTTTTGACTTCGAAGGGGCTGGTGCCTTCGAGAATCTCTGCTTCTAAGCCAGCTTCCAATTTGGACATGAGATCCTGAGCATTTTGAAGGTGTGGCTCGCCATAATGTTCAGCACCGTCTTCGCCCCGGAAGCGAATCAGTCGCTTCCAAGATGCTCCAGGAATGCCCATGACGAATGATGACCGAGATGTAGAGGTATGACGAAAGTAGTACTTAGCGGGGTAATGACAAATTTGGGTACATCTGTAGAATTGTCTCTCAGCATGTTTTATGTGCGATAGTGTCCAACTGCTGGTCCTAGCTGCTGCGAAGCCCGCGGAAACGAGCCGGACCTCGGGGCTAGCGTGCGGAGGCTTGCCAACCAATCGCCGTGGTCGACGAACGGGCTCCGAGGATGCCCTGGCATTTGTAACACAATGTTAGTCGATCATTTTGTAAGCATAGATGATATTGGAATCGTACCCAGTGTCATGATTCGCCCGGCCTCGCACATCCCCGTTTGGTGTTAGTGCTTTCCGATGTGTCCAGAGCACATAATCTTCCGTCAGCAGGCGCGCATTTGTTCCGCGGGCTTAGAAACGCGCGTTCGTACTTCCAAGTATTTACTATTTGTAAAGTAAGTGGTCATGCATATATAAATTCGAATTCGGCAATCGATGATCTATAGCTTACCTTATCTTTCCTGACCCAGCCCACACTTCACTGACCATCTTTGACTACTATCCTGTTTAGATTAGCAAGATGACTGAGGTCTTGTCGAACGCTCAGGTCCCGCATCTGAATGGTGACGGTGACTCTCCAGAGAAACTACTTGCCGACGTTCAAAAGCATGCCGTTTCACCACTCTGGATGCAGATGAAGAGGTTGAACCCTCCACTGCCCAACCCCCAAGCAATTCCTCATTTATGGAAGTACAAGGAGATCCGGCCAGACTTGCTGCGAGCCGGAAAGTTAGTGACTGAGAAGCAAGCTGAGAGGCGGGTATTGATGTTAGTGAATCCTAACAAGGGTATGTATGGGCATCGCCGTGCCCCAACGACTTCAGACCCCTCCTGATGATAGTAATGAATGTCGACTCACGTTCTTCATAGAAGCACCATTCACAACCGACACCATCTATGCCGGACTCCAACTCGTTATGCCCAACGAAACCGCCCCAGCCCACCGCCACACCGCCTTCGCCATGCGCTTCATCATCGAAGGTGAAGGCGGTTTCACCGCCGTCCATGGCCGCCGCGTAAACATGAAGCGCGGCGACGTCATTCTGACCCCAACCTGGAACTGGCACGACCACGGCAAGGACGGTTCCGGCCCCATGATCTGGCTTGACGGACTCGATCTCCCTAATTTTGTGCATTTCCCTGTGCATTTTGTAGAACATCACACTGCAGCAAGGTATCCAGCGGAGAACGTGGATTCGAATGCTTCGCCGATTGTGTTTCCGTGGGAGAGGATGGCGGAGAAATTGGATAAGGCACCGGGGAAGTGGGTTTCGTTGCCGTATCTTCAGGCTAATGGGACGGAAGGTAAGTGGGATAGGATTCCAAAATCGTTAATGGGAGGCAGATCTAACATGTGTGATTTAGTGAGCAGAATACTCGGCGGTTCAGCAGAGCGGCTTAGCGCAGGGGAAAGTTCTCCGCCAGTGCGGGAGACGGCTTCCTCAGTGTATCATGTTGTTGAGGGGTCAGGGTACACAGAGGTAGAGGGTAAGAAGTTGACCTGGGAGCGTGGCGATACTTTCTGCATCCCATCATGGCATAAGTATCAGCACTTTGCTTCAGGTGGGCAGACGGTGTATCTCTATCGCTTCGATGACAAGCCGATGCTGAAGGCATTGGGATTCTATCGCGTGGAAGGAAGTGATACAGACGCTTTGGCGTCGTCGTGGACAGAGTTGTAGGTTCATTGCTGTCGCAAAATCGCTTGGCAGAGATGAGGGACTTTGGATTGATCAGTTCATTTGTCTTACACTCTTTTTTTAGGGAAATTATTATGTGTTTTAGCAGAGGGAATTCGATCGTTCAAGGTTTTGCCAAACACTGCAATCACGATGACCAAATTTGAATCGTGGGAACTACATCTTCAACATTGCAACTCTCTATTTGTGCCTCGTAATATGATGTGGGCGGAGTCCGAATGGTGCGCGAAGTAGGAGTGTACTTCCCAAGTCTAGCGAAACTGTACAATGAGGTATAATAGCTAACTAGGTTAGTTGAGAGACATGGTTTAGCCGATAATGGTGTTCGCTCTGGGGACGTTGCATGCTCGTAGTGAAGAACGCCACCTCGAACATTCTCAAACTCCATATATAAGCTGATTTTAAACTTCGAATATATTTCGCATACCTGTGGCAGTGTCCCAGAGAGTCTCGTAGGCGAGTTATTGAATGCGGACGGGGACTGTAGAACGTCAAGATAATCTAGTACTTATGTAGTAGATTGTTATCAACATATCCTAAGCTTTGAGTAAACAGTGAACTAATAATGGATATGACACCATTCCTCACATTCCAGCATAACCTGGATGTGGGCCTCGAAGGATTAGGGGGTATTGCGCTACCCCTCATACGTGCTCTGCCTGGCACAGTGCACTAGCAGTGCTGCGATAAACATCAAATATATGTTGGTATCTATTGTTCCTGACTGACAAACATGGATTTTGTTCTCCTATAACTGACAGATCCTATATCACTCGATTACCACCTGGTGTATATAAAGCCACTATGACGAAACTCACTATATTAAGTAAATTGCATTATTAGTATAAGCATGAATCTACATATTCTGTCATAAACTTCCCAATCGCAGTAGAAGCCTCTTTTGACAATGTCCTGACTTCCTCACGAATGTACGATTGATCCGCGAAGTGGCCAAATCTGCCTTGCCACAGGAGCCACCGCCCTCGCGACAACCCCGGCTCCCTATCCCATAAGTCCGTTTTCACTGCCAAACCCCTCTCCCAACCTTTCTCGAACATGGAGTTTCCTAACCTGTACATATCTGGTCCCCCTGTGAGAACCCACCTGGCAGCCGCCGCCAAATCGTAGCTTATGACTTCTTCCGTGTTGATAGCAGAATACTTGAGCGAACTTGGGCGAAGATTCTTCTCAAAATCCAACTCAAGTGACTGTCGAATTCTCTCAAGCGTCTCTCGGAGACAAAAGAAACCAAAAATGAAATATTTGTCATCGAACCCAGACTTTGCCAGCTTCACGGAGAAGGCGTTGTAGTTGACCCATCTATCACCAGGTGTGATCGGCGCTTGCTTATCTTCTGGCTTCCAAAGGTATCGTTTTCCCGACAGGTCATCGAGATTCTCCCGATGCATGGAGGCGAGGTAATAGTAGACCGGATTTGGTGAGGGTGGTATATCACGGATAGCGAAAAGGAGTTTGACAATGACGTCGTGCGGTTCTGAGAACTCGGCTACCGTATCTAGCAACAACATCAGGACTTCGAATCCCGCATCTTCATGCTTCGACGATGTACGGACAGAGCTCAAGATTGCTTCTGCGGCAGGTGCGGGTGGGGCGTCGTTTGAGACAAACTCTGCCAGGATCCTGGTGCATTCTTGAAAGGAGTTTCCACCAGCGTTCGCCTTTTGACTGAACCATCGATCCATAGTAAGAAGGTTATGCTTGTGAAAGGTGCTGGTGTGGAAGTGGTGAGGTTGCAATCACGGATTTTGTTCTTGGAGTTCTAGTTTGATAGAGTGATTAGGTAGCTTTTCTTGGCACACACTACGTCATAAGTAAATTAGGTAGAGCTTAGGTAATTATCGTTCTTACTCTTGCCTTGTTAGATGTTAGTCTGATAAGTCGACTAGCTTGGGAAGGTTAGAGGAATGTGGCATAGCCTAGTTCGGGAAGTATAGATTAAAGCGGCACAGCCTAGTTCTAACCTATCCTGTCAAGATCTGCATACATATGAAGTAGTAACGTAAACCGCCAAGGACTCTTATTCTTTTCACCACTCTGACACATCGGGCTAGTACTTTTATCTGTACCCTAACATTAACTCTAAACCCCTTCTGTCTCGATACCAATATGTATAGTTGGCATTAACAGATACGCTGGCATCTGAAGCCACTAGCTGCAGAACTATCCCCTGCAAGCAGATTGATTAATAAAAGATGCGGTAGTCTACGAAGATATGTTGCCTTACTTTGGCAACAGCTACTGCAGCAAACATCATTACCAGTTCCTGGGCATTCCTCTACATAATGTTAGCTGTTTAGGTATCTCAAAGTTCACATTCTGTTATGATCTATGATAAACCTAAAAGAATAGCTCCAAAGTCTTATATGGTAACTTCCGTCCTATCTGAAGACAGGGCGCTCCAGCTGTCCTACAGGCAACGCATCTTCCGCCATCCTACAAGTAGTTAGCATAGATTATACTATTTCCGATATACGATTTAGCTTACTGCATCGATTTGACATACAACTGCTATTCACCGTGCACGAATCTAAACCCTCATTAGCTATCAAATCAATCATTAAACAACTGAAATCATTACAGCCAAAAATTCCACATTGAGCTGCAATCGTTGAGGCAAAAGCCAGAGAGCATAAAATCGTAAAGAAACGCATCTTCGAAGATTTTAATGTTCTGATGTAGGGAGTTGATCAAAGTTAATGAAATCGATAGACTCAAAATACTAAATAAGATGCGTACGAAAGTGTACCCTCCACAGCCTTTTGATATGAGGAGGTGGCTTTCGAAACATCGAACTACTGGCGGTCGATTAGCATGACTCTCGGTCCGAATTGATTCAGCATTGATAAAGATTTCAACTTAGCATGAAACAGAGTTTCCAAAGAATGACTATGAATCTGTGTTGGTATTCCGAATATTCTATTGAAGCCGAACTACTCAAGAGCATGAACAAAGTATAGTAGAGAACTACAGTAGTTATTGTTTAGAATGAGAGCATCCAGATACTCAGTTTTGTGAGCGGCGATAAGCTTGACCTGAGAAGACAGCTATGCTTGTCACTGGGCGTTGGATTATTCCGCACGCCTAGTTCTTAACAATAAGCACTTATGTGATCTGACGCCACAATGCGGAGTGTCGGGCTTTAATGAGGCCTTGGATTGGTTCGTAGGAGGCCTAGTACCTTGACTAATTTTCTTAGTGGGTTATACACCTAGCGCTAAAAGCAATCGGTGATTAATTACTTCCTTGTTATTCCCCTTGGATTGTATACCGAGCCGCAATACTTGGAACCGGAGGCAATTGACAACCAATTGATTACCTTTTGCTCTTCTTGCGCTATAACTACACCGAATTGCAATATTTAGAACTAGAAGCGCTTCGTGTACTATCTCTTCGTCGACGGTGAATCTCGATCATAAAGCAAGACTCAAAGGTTGCATCCTTCATGCCAACGGATGCTGCGTCCCGAAGCAGCTTGCGCTCTTACCTAGCTTACTCTTATCGTCATTCTATACACACTCTACGACTACCTTGACCATCTTCGCTTTTGCAGTAGTGTGCTACACTGTGGAGCGCGACAGGGCGCCAACAAATGCAAACAGCACCTTTTACACATAAAGTCCCAAGTGAGCTGGCTATAGGCGAGGTTCCCTGTCACGTCAATCTCCAGCGCCGTGCAGGAACGAGGAAGTACGATGATGGCCGAAAACACTACAGGGCGTCATAAAAAGTTCTGGACTTTCTTGTTCGTCAGTAAATCATAATGTGAAGCACACTGCACATTTTCAAGATAATGGAACAAAGAACAGAAGAAATATAGTACCGTTTGCGGCATCTGATTATCAAAACTACAACCACACCATACCACTCAGCTTCTGTGATCCATAAGGTGTACTGGCCGATTTCCATTTACTTGGAATGCCGTCAATACGTGGTATTGCTTCTGAAATGTAGAACCTTCTCCAATAGAAGAAGCTGTCTCCGAAAGATTGAAATCAGCCGGTGGATTCGTGTGTGCTGTCTTTGTTACTTGGGCGTGCTTGAACGCAGTGTCAATATATCGCAAGACCTCGCTGAGTGTACAAAAAGCTGCATAAATAGAACCTCAAATACGTTAACTATGCTCTGAAAGTGCCTGGAGTACAAATAGAATTGTGATCAATAGTAGCTAGCATGTGTAGAGTAGTGAAGCCTCTGATCTCAGCCTTGCTCCGGTCTGATATCTCTATAGTAGATGTTCAGTCTGTATCCCGTCACACAAATAAGTAGCTTTGATTGTCTCAATATTGATATAAAAGTTGTTGTAGAGCTTGCACTTATTACATATATTAACAGTACATCGTGTTGCCTCAATTTAGTGCCTCAGTGTTTATCATCTTGAGAATATAGATTCTCCCGCTTTCAATTTTCGCAACCTGTACCGAAAAGACAGTGATTTGAGTGATCTTTTGCGAAATAAGTGTTCCGATACTCGGCAGCAATGTCGCTGCAGTTAAGGCTTCGTCCCTCGCATATCTCAATAACGAGCGCTTCGGCGTAGGGATTGCGGTTCATGTCTATGTCGAATATCTTTTAGAGGTCCTAGTATACGGGCACATAGGCTACTCGAAGTAACATTGAAAAAATACAAGGGCTGCAACCCTAGCAACAGATTCTAGTCCGATAAAAGAGGAGCCTACTTAGGAAATACTGTAGCGGTGATATCCTGATCCTGCACCAATTGTGAAAACGCACGCTACATTTGATATATATACCGTACTGCTCTTACTCTATCATACAGCGCATACTAGGTGATTGACCATGGTTCCGTATACCACCTGCCAGATAGTCTTAGCAAGATACGACGCAAAACCACTATAAGCGCTAACCTAGGGAAAGTTACATGTATAATTAGCTGGTTGATTGCCGGATAGCTACTTTACGATTACGAAGGAGCTCCATGTCGCAAGGATAAATGGTGTAATATGCAATCTCCGGGCCGACTCGATCCCACATCTTGTTCGTATGCTGATGCCACTAGCCACTGTGGCTAGTGAGTGGACCCAGGGTGCCAAGTAACCGCGCAATCTCGTTAGTAGCTTGATTCCAAGGCCCCTTGTCAGATTTTATTTGCTTTCTGGGCGTCGTCGTTGGCCTAATTGGGGGTTTAGGCGCCCTCTCTATCAGTAGGCTCACATACACTAGTGTAAGGCTTAGTTTATTTGCACATGCGCCTTTCAGGAAATGATACTACATACGGCCAAATCGAGATTGTGGGAGAACATTTATCCGAACACACAATGTTATTGTGCTGTATCACTTCTTCCATAACAACGCCATTAAGGCAACGCCGTTCTTGGTAAACTAATTCGCACATACGTCTTGACTCTATGTTTTTCCGGTAAGATGTCGGAAGAAAATGCCAGCAAATCGCCTCAAGCATACTCCTGCAAATGCCAGTAAGTCAAGCTCTCATTCTTCTCAACACCGTATCTAAACGTCATGGCGTCAGCTTCAGTCACCGAAGCTCATAGTCCTCCGGACATGTACAAGGTACACACGATGTCGTAGACAGTCCATTGATACTGTGTTATCTGAAGTTCCCCTGCGCATCTGTACTGACTACTTGCTTAGCTGTGGGGAAGTAAGGTTTACTATGACACTGTCTTCGCATCTGGCAGACTACACAGTCATGCAATGTAACTGTTCCATCTGTGTTGTCAATGGCTACCTCTTGGTTTACCCGAATCGCTCCGATGTTGTCTTCTATGGAGATTTGAAGAACCACGTGCATAAGTACCAGTTTCACACTAAGAAGAAAGATCACTGGTTCTGCCTCCACTGTGGCACGAGCTTGTTAATTGATTTTAACGGTATATATGAGAACTACGATGTAATGGCGGTCAACGTAAGTGAAGCATGCTCGAAACTGGGCTTAGTACTGAGCTTAACATATAGGCTCGGACAATTGAAAATGTCGACATTGCTACCTTGACGCTTGAATACGGGAATGGTAAAGCGCTTTAATTAGTCCACGTCGGCTCATTTGGTTGGTTGAAAAGAATGTGTATTGAGTGTAAACCCAGTTAATTAACACCATACTCCCTAATTTCTTATACCCCTTCCCATCGGCGGACCCATATCACATGTCTCCCAAAAGTGAGATTTCCGCCACCTCTAGTCATATCCCATCACATTTCCGTTCAAACCACAAGCCTTGGAGAGTAAGCTAATGGTTGAGGCATTTCGAACCCTCAAGTTGGTGGACTGTGCCTCAATATAAGGATTCAGTTAGAGACCTTCTAATGAGCAGCCTCATGGTTAGACACCATCTGCGGGTCACGTGCCATCAACTCTATAGTAGCCGCTTGATACAAATTAGTTTCGAGATACCAGAGAGAAAGGTAAGCTTATCATCGCACTTTTCCCACGGCTCTGGGGCGTTCAAGATCTCAAGCTTTTTCTCAAGAGTTTTACCAGTTAGTGGGTTGGGGCAGGCAGAGCCAAAGCTCCAGTGAGCACGGTGGCAATGAGGAGGGTGTGCTTTATGTTGAGAAGTTGAGGGACGACTGTGTTTGAACAAGATTGTTTAGTCAATCTTTGGTGATGGATACTCGAATTGAGAGATATTGCTAGACTTGCAATTGAAGAAATTGAGATCTTGGAATGGATGCGTGAAATCAATCTACAGTCTTAGGTGTTCACGGCCAGCTTTTAAGGTAGTCCCAACAGTGACATGTCTTACTGTAACGCTTATGTGTGCCGCTGATCTGTTTGCAATGATGTACTGCAAATGAGTGGGTTATACATCTCCGTGTGAGATCCTTTAAAGGAGCTTCTACATTGTGCATATACAGCTTGGAGTGACTAGTGGGCCGGGTTCGGTCGGGCCCGGTGCGATGAAGATACGAGCTCCTTCCTCCCCACGTATGGGTCCTGAATCAGAGACTACGGCTAGTAAGATGATATTATCTCTTCCTACACTTTCCGTGTCTGATGCGGGATTGCTGATTATCTAGAGCACTTCTGGTATGAGCTCTGAATCCTGTTTTCCAACTGTATTAACCCGGAAGCAGTCTCCCAGATTAATTTGATCACTGCTGAGAGAGTTGCTGCCTCTTTTTCCCACCTTTCTTCAAACCTTCTTGCTGTTTCAATAAGTTTCTGTGTGGTTGTGAAACTTTCGAATCCTACCTGACTTTTTCTCTTGAACTCAATTGCTCCCTCATTCACTACAATGCTCTACAACATGGCTAAACTTTTCAAATATGCCAGCATACAAGACCAAGATGTGACAGCAATCATTAAGTCGAACCCGACTGAACGGCAAGATGAAGGGTGTTATCTCCAAGATCTGTTGATTAGAGCGAGCCGTGCCACGGACTCAAGGTTCACTGTAGCTATCAAAAGTGAATATTATATCTTCCATGCAGCTCGTGTCACAGATACTTCGGTATTGGAGATAGAGGACGCAGTCTCGATCCTCAATGAATTCGTGCGATCAGGAAGCGGCACTTCCATCTCAACTTTCTATAAATCCGATGATGACCTTTCGTCCCTTCTCGACAAATCATCGATCCACAGCTGTTTGGTCACCCTATCCCATGCGTGTGGACCTTTCTTCGACTCTTTGTCACTACCGATTGCGGATCTGGAGCTATTGAATGGCCCTTCAAATTAACTAAGGCAACAACGCATGTCCGCTTCAGTCAAGAAGACCGTTCATTCTTTGAGTAGTGCCTGGAAGGACCATACAGCAGTGCGTGTTTCATTTTGGATAGTAATCGGCGCACTATTCTTGATTGCCATTGATATGAGTCACAAAACCTTCTCTCAACCCTTTCACCAACATTTCGAAAACGGTATCTGGGTTCGTTATGACCTCCAAGGTAGCAAAGGACCAAAATACCAACTACAATTTACACATCACAATGCTTCCACTTAGGCAGCCAACAACCCTCACTGACTGCGGCCTCCCCAATGAATTGCGCACAATGCGTTGTATACCCATATTCGATAAAAGTCGGGACCAACCCCAGTCCACCCTTCATGACCGAGCAATGAGGTGTCCTCCACGTCCCCAATTAGTGAAGCACATGATAGCGATGCTCCGTCCAGACCTGCGTATGCGTACTGACACCTGATAAAGTGAATCAGGGACCATATGTTTGCCTAGATCGAAGCAGAGTGGCCAAACGGCACATTGGAGAACATTCAGGAAGGGAGCGCTCCCTACTTAGCAGCGGGAAACAACGATATGCTTATACTGCATGCCGCGGGAAGAATTTAGAATCAATTGTTCGCGGAACCATGCCTGCTCTCCAGGTTCTCTTACAGAATCACATGCTCGACCACTTATATGTGGAAGAAGTTAGCTTTGCCGATGGCAATATTGATCTCGCGCTCCTGATGAAGCAACTTGCACACCGATACCCGCGTATGAATATTGCTGGAATCGGAGCTGGAACAGGTGGTACTACTTGAAGTGTGCTTGAGGCTCTGGGGGATAAATACGCATCATGTCTCTATACTGACATCTCAGCAGGCTTCTTTGAGCCAGCAGGGGCAAAATTCAGCCAACATGCTGGAAAAGCCTCATTCAAGATGCTGAACATTGGAAAAGATCCAACTGAGCAAGGATACGAGCGCTGATCATTCGACATGGTTAAAGCCTCCAGTTACCTGCACGCGACTCGAAACATAAAAGATACACTCAATCACTGTCACAACCTGCTTCGACCTGGCGGATACTTGGTTCTACTCGAAATCACAACCAAGCATCTTCCAACACAACTCATCATTGGAACACTTCCTTAATGGTGGCTTGACATCGATGAAGGTTGCATTTGGCAACCCACACTCAGTGTGGAGGAATGGGACAGGGCGCTCAAAGGAACTGGATTTTCAGCTGTCAAAACAAGCTCAACCCCTTCCTTCTGTTCCGTCATCTTGTCGCAGGCAGTTGAGGAGACTTTCAAGGCACTCCGAGAGCCACTTTCTGTCGACTCACGTCTAGCAGGCAAGCCACTTGGCCAAGTGTTGGTCGTCAGTGATGTGGTGTCAAAGCTTGTATCCAGATCGCAGCCACTTCTTTCTTCCATTGAGAGTGTTACCCAATGCGATCTTGTAGGCCTTGAGGACATCCAGTGTCCTGTTGGAGTAACTATGCTCTGTCTTTGCGACCTGGATAGCCCTGTGTTCGGCGATGTGAATGAAGCGAGATTCTGGTCTATGCAATTTGTATTCTGCAACGCCAGTACTGTCCTGTCAGTGGTATCGGGCGCGACTTCGGGCCAGAATCAACTGGCTACTGTGACAGTAGGATTGGGATGCACGCTGCTGGCTGAACATAGGGACCTACGGCTTCAATTCCTTGGTGTTGCTAACCCAAAATCTCTTGAACCATCCTTGCTGGCAAACCTTCTTCTCAGACTCACTGTCACGGGCCAGCCCAATCAGAGCGAAATACTCTAGACTCACAAACCCCTTCTCGCACTCAGAGGCGGTGCGTTCTATATTGCCAGAGTAGTTTCTCTATATAGCTTCAATGCTCGGTCCGCAGCCAAAGGCAGCCAAGCCACCCAGGTGACAGGCCAAGAGACCACCAGTCAAGTCACCACTGAAGCTACTCTCAACGGACACAAAGATATATTCGCTCCTGATAAGACCTACATTCTTTTTGGTATGATGGGTGACCTTGGGATCTCTATTGCTTGATGAATAGTGGAAAACGGGGCTCGAAATGTCATGTTGGCCAGCCGACATCCCGAAATCCTGGCCAGTGTCCGAGTTCATGTCTCACCTGGAAGTTTTGCTACGTGTTGTATCAGTGGATATTACAAACAAGGAAGGCTTGAAAGCGGTATGCACAGAGATCAAACCTACTCTACCGCCGATTGGAAGTATCATCAATGGTGCCATGGTGCTTCGGGACCGCATCTTCGCCGACACGTCCTGGAGCGACTTCGCGGAGGTGCTGGCACAGAATACGGCAGGAACTTGCAGCCTTGACGAGCTCTTCGGTGAAGATGAGGCGTTGGAATTCTTCATAATGCTTTCGTCTGCAACGTTGATTGTTAGAACTCGTGGCCGGTCCGCTTACAGCGCGGCGAACCATTACATGTCAAGCCTCGTGCAAAATGGCCGGATTCGTGGATTGGCGGGCTCCGTCGTCACCAGTGGTTTCCTGATGGGACTGGGCTACATTTTACGTTGGGAAGTAAAACACCGCTCTACCATTGAGAAGTCTCTTTAACCACTACTGGATAGGCAAGCAGACACTGGTCTGCACGAGATGCTGGCCATGGCCACGCTACGCCACGTCCCTGTACGCTTCGTCACGTTATCACCGGTAGCCATGCTCCAAAAGGATATTGTCTACTTGGCTGAGGTACTATCGTCCACCTTCTGGCTGCTAGCCAATGCTGAATCGCTAATGAGAAACGTTATCAGGTATGCTGCTAGCATGTGGATGGATGAAATACTGCTGGAGCGGGCAAGCGATGTTCCGGGCGTTGTGCACCGCTTTCCCCAACATCATGGGACTGGATGCGCTAGAAGAAATCGACGTTGGCGCGATTATTGGGTATTGGGGACGGCATAGCAGGAACGAGTACTTATTTGTAGCTGTCATGTGAACTAACGGATTCATCTGAAGGTTCTTGTGCGAGTGCCAGCTAAGTCTGGTTTTTTATACCGAATCCCTCGCATCAGGCCTTCCATCATCTTATTCTGTTACTTGGCACCTACCGCTGTACCTATAACATATGGGAAGCTACGCCCTCACGCTTACAGAACAAGAAAGGCATGAAGAAAGAAGGGGTATAAAGATAAATATTGTCATTTACAATTCTAGTTATAATAAAAAGCTATGAAGACGCTTACATGCGATAATACATACACATTAGAAAACAAAAGTCCCGTCTTCGAAACTATCGATTCATACAACCTAAAGGTCTTTACAAGCTCAGTAGAGGCACTTCTTGGGCTCGGCCTCCTTGAGTGCCTTCATGGTGAAGGGAGTGCATCCCTCAGAACCAGCAGGCTTGTCTACACCAGAGAGCCAGATCTTCCAGCCTCCGCCAACAGCACCGGGGCAAGCCTGGAAGCCAACGTCGCCGTTCAGACCACCAGCAGCGAAGACGAGATCACCTTCGTCGTTAATCTTGAAGGGGCCGCGCTCCTGGTTCTTGCCGATGGGCTCGACACCGGTGGTGTAGCGGAGGTTGCCCTGGCCCATGCCGCTGCGGTCGACGTACAGCTGAAGAGGGGGGTTGAATGTGTAGATGTAGACGCTGCCGTTATCCTGGTCGAGCGTGAAGGAGGCGTAGTTGATACCGCTGGTGACGTTTTCGCGGTCGCCGTTGATGGCGCAGGTCTTGTTGTTCTGGTCGGGCGAATTGATGACGAGGCTGCCATCCTTGGCCTGGACGTTGCCGTACTGGATTTCGGTGCCGGTGCGCAGAGACATCAGACGGAAGACGTCGCCGGCCTCGGGGCGAGGGAAGGGAGTAGAGGCCTGGGGAAGGGCGGAGGAGATGGCGGCCATGGAGGCGGCGGCGGCGGCGACGGTGAACTTCATGTTGATGGTTTGGAGGTGGTGTTGTTGAAGTGTGGAAGTGATAGTTGTGATGAAGTATTAATGTAGAGTTGATGAGTTGATGTTTGGATGGGAGGACAAAGAGAGCAGCATTCCATCTCTCATATATACCAATGCCATCTCGTATTTCCTCCCCTAATCTTGCATCATGTTACGATCGAAGTTTGTCTTCAGCGAGGCTGACAGGGCCCACGCTCGGCGCCGACGGCCAAAGTGCAACGTTATGACTTCATTCAGCGATCAATTATCGTATCCCCAGTTTTATGACCCTGAAATGGCCAGCACCGGCTGTGGCGCGGCCCTCACCCATGACCGTCTAAGAAGGAGGCGGACGGAAATGACGCATGATTGCCACTGCATTTACCCGAAACGCTTGGCAAATGGCCGAAGGAGGTAAAGCGCAACCCTTCCTCAGACTCTGATTGGTGACAGCCTCGGCCGGCGCGCCGCTCAAAATAGAAACAGTAATGTCGTCTCCAGAAAACAATCATGCCGAGGTTATGCCTTTCAAACTAAACGTTTACGTTAGGAGACAGACGCCTCTAGTTATGTAAACACTCTGGCAGATCACAACACGATGTTACTCTTCGCTCGTAAAGGTGGGTTCCAATAACCGGCAGTGTTTGCAACTGTGCTTGGACAACTGTTTTGAGAATATTGTCAAGGCATAATCTTCAAAGCACGGTTAAGGCGCAATAATAAGTGTAATTTGCGCAAGATTGGATTGAAGTCTTGTCCCACTGAAGACCGACATGCTCTTCCCTGATACCCTGATAGTTATTCCATAGAGAACAAACTTTTGTTCTATTTTTGTGACCCGCCATTTTAGTTCGCAAGGCTTATCCCCTAAGGTTTAGAACACAACCTTATGCTTAATCCTTGGTGGATGACAGCTGCAACTTAAGTGTAACGTATGTGGCAAGCGAGTGGCGCAGGCAAGCGAGCAACGCACCTTACTAACTTTGCTCACCTCTTTAATCTAACTTATATAAAGCGGTGAAAGAGCATACTGTGCACAGGCACAGTAGACTACTCAATTCCCCGACGCGCAAGTAGCCAATCAGCCACTGTTAACAGCCCTACATTGCGACTGCACGCCGCTATCGGACCGTCTAGCTTTTTATGTGCCAGACAAAGCCAAACATAGACGTCGGGAACAACAGGAGGCAAAAGTCAGACGCAGATGAGCGCAATCCTAGAGAGGTGAGGCCAGGAACTGGCGTGACGATCAGCAGAGGATTGCGCGAGCAACTCATTACTAAGAGCTAGCTTAGACAGCCAGCAAAAGCTACTAGCGCTCGTATCGGAAGTACTCTCATCTACCATATTGCGTGTCGTCACAATGCAAGCACGTTCGACCAAATTCATTCGGGACATCGCCAAGTACTCACCTTTTTAGATCTATGCGATTTTGACCTAATTTGCACAAGATGTTTGAACATCTGAGATACCCCGATGCTATAGTCGTCCTAGATAGTAAATGACTACCTGTTCATATGCCCCTCGTCTGCAAACAAAGCGAATACTTTGAAAAGGCGTTTGAGGAGGTGTTTGAGTACTTGTACGCAGGTGAATATTTGGACGATCTATCGCATTGCTTCGAAGGTACGGTACTACCTGAGCAACTGCACTCGATTTTCTAACGACTGCTAGATGACCCTCCGCTGCTGAAACAGCCTTATGTATATGCCTCATGTTCCTGTTAGAGGACTTAAAAGCCCTTGCTATAGTAAAACTGCAGCAAAAGTTATAGGATCTCTAGATAAGCGAATCCTGTATAGAATATACTTAAGAGATATATGCAACTACTCTAGAGAACGATTGTACAATGCGGTCTGCTATAATTGATGTTGCAACAGAGTACGTAAGCGAACTGGGCAGGAAGGCCCTATACAAGAATCTCATTCGCGAGGGTGGCGATTTTCCTGTCGACTACTTTACAAGTGTTGTTTTTCCACAGCGTCCTGCAAACTCCTCTACCCATTCCCAACCGAGCGATTTCTTTGGTAGTACACTCAGTGGTACAAACAGGACCTATCCTACATGAAGGTAATATGGCAGTCTGAACGCAACGCTGTCTTGCCAAACCTTGTCTCGAGCTAAATAGGTCTTGAGCTAGGAAGGGTACTGGATTGTTAGCTTCACGGCCGAATAGCATTGTGGCGGGGACACGAGACTACAACAATGCAGTGGCCGCTATTGTGTGGAAATAGATGAAGCAACACATCTGTACGGTATGCTGGTACTTGGATAGAACATATGTTGACGATGGAACAAATCCACAACGTCTGTGTGACGTAATGTCGCCGCTGTGGCTGTGGTCGTGCATTGTTGTGTTGGAAAGACGGCTCGCAGGCGTTGCAGCAACTGCGAGGTGCTGTCAGACCGCGAAGTACGGGACACAAAGCCTACATGGTCGGTAAATTACAGCGAATGCAATCTGCATGTCGGCGCTGGGTTACTAACCAAATCTTCCATCATAAGCAAAGTTGCCAGTACGCGAGAGATCGCGTCGCATCACGTCTCATCCTTCCTTTCTCGATGCTGAGACGGCGAGAGTAATCACAACACAGCTTCATGCAAGACGACAGGCTTTTCTTATGGCTAGCAAAGAAGTTGAATGGATGAGATGAAATGAAGCTGCTGGGTATTAGCTCAACCAAATCGTCAGTGAATATGGGACCTACCTCGCGAGGGTTGTCATCATTTGTGCACGCAGTCTTGGGTATATGTAGTAGCGAGTAATTTGAATCGGGAGTAAGTCATTGAAAAACGTAAGAAGTTAGAGACGAGACAGCAGGATGCGGGGTTATGCAGCGAACACGAGCGATTTGGCTGTATGAGGCTTAGCGTTATCATGCAGTGACAGCGCTGGTGAGGCATCTATGCAGACCAGGAAAGTATAGGCGTGGGGAAATTGCAGTGTTGACATCTTACATGGGACAATTGAGGGTACTGAAAGACATGTTAGCTGAGGTGGTAGACCTCATTATTGGGGAGAAAGATTTGGAGGAATTGTGTGCCTCGGATGCCGAGGCGGATACGAGAGATAGCGGTATGAAGAAGGAGCGGTCGATGCAAAGGCGACAGTGGAAGCAGCAGCACCACCACCAAATGGTTGGAAAAGGAAAATTGTTGGATGGATTGAGAGTGGCCAGCGTGGATAATTTTCAGGTAAGAGATATGAGTTGTGGAGAAATTGTTCTGGGCAACTAAAAACTCACACTGCTTGTTCACTAGGGCGAAGAGGCGACCGCCATTATAGTCTCCCTTGTACGAAGCAACAAATACCAGAATTGCGGATTTCTCAAGACGCCCAACAGAATCAACGTTCTCCTAAGGTAAATATGTGAGTTTCCCATTCTACACCTGTTTATCCAGTAATAAGTCAGTAACTTTGCCTCTCATTTGCAGTCGCGCAAAACACGGTATGTACATAATTGGCGACGCCAAAACCTCATATCACGTCCTAATGTGGTCGTCTGTCATTTAACTACTAGAGAAAAGTGGCAATATCGGTCCGAAACTCGAACTTCGGTGCTCCCGTCACCCCGATAACAAGATCTATGTCTCCTCCCCCGACGACTTTGCCATCCATGTCCCAGAGGGTGGATGTGCAGAGAAATGCGGACTGAGATTAAGCTGCGGGCATAGTTGCGCGATGAAGTGCCACTCAACAACACTGCATGAAGCGGTTAAATGCATGCAGTTGTGCACAAGGGTAAGGAAGTGTGGACATCCGTGTTCGAAGAAGTGCAACAATCCGTGCGGTGAATGCTACGAAAAGATCCTAAATGTTCTACTTCCATGCGGACATGAAACCAAAGAGGTGGAATGCCGAAACATAAAAAATCTTGCTGGCGTAAAATGCGAACATCCTGTGGAGCGAGAGATGCCCGGGTGTGGCCACCTTCTCAGGATACCTTGCCACAAGAATACGAACGATATCAAATGTTTGCATTCATGCGACAGCTTACTCTCTTGCGGACACAATTGCCGAAAGCCACGTTGGAATTGTATGCAGAATAATGATCACGGTTCTTGCAGTATTCTATGCGGACGATTATTTACAACTTGTTCGCACTGCTACAATCATCCATGTCACGACGGCGTTCTATGTTCTCCCTACAATATGCCCTATGATACACGTTGCAAGCATAGCAGATACCCTAAGACATGTAGCGACCTGTGTGACCCTTGCGCGGAGCAATGTGGATGGAGTTGCGATCATCAACGCGGTCACTGCAGTATGCCGTGTGCGGTCCTATGTGATATCCTTTCTTGCGATCATCGCTGCGAAAAGAACTTTGTATCTTGTGGACATCAATGCCCTGGGGTTTGTGGCGAGGCCTGTCCGGATTCCAAGTTTTGCCGAATCTGCTGTGCGCCAGATATTCTTAAGCAATATGTCGATATTGTTATGTTCAGAAGATACGGCGAAATTGAGATTGATGAGGACCCATTAATATTCCTCTCTTGTGGACACTTCTATACAGTCTCCACCATTGATGGAATTATGGAGTTGACTCAGCACTATGTCACTGACTTTCGAACTGGCAAGATTGTGGGCCTGAAATTATCGCAATGGGTAGTAAAATCTGGGAGCGCGCCTAAAGGATGCCCAGTCTGCCGCAAGCCACTTAGAGATATCTACCGCTATAATCGGATTATCAAGTAGGCATTTTTGGAGGAAGCAACGAGAAGGTTTGATGCAAAAGCGAATTCAAGGTGTGCGGAGCTCGCGGAGAAGATTCAAAATCGAGAGATGGACATTGAGGGGGAAAGAAGCGAGTTCGTGCTGCAATGGTTGCGAGGATGTGGTGAATCAAGAGACTTGGATCAAGTTAAGCATGCCCTGGAGGCATACCAAGTAGAGGGAATCAGGCTCCAGAAGGACATCACAAAATTCGCGAAATCTGTGGAAAAGACAGACCAGCCTTTCGGGAGGGTCAACAATTTGCTTTCCGCTGCAATCGCCAGACAGCGCGATATAACAACAGACGCCCTCGAGTTTGATGAATCAGTTATCCAAACTGGATTCCAATTTCGTGGCCAATATTTGAGTCTTCGTCTCAGCTGGGCCATCCTTTGGGATTTTGACACAATCTACAGTAACGACTCCGTCGACCCACGTATTCGTTCGGCATTGCGCAATAAGATGGCATCCCAGATTAGAGGGTTTTTGGATAAATGTTCCTCACTCGTAAATGCGAGTCGGAATGCCAAATTTCCACAACAAGAAGCAGAAGCTTGGATCTATCGTGCGTTATTCTCCGTGCTCTTACGTAGCAATTCTGGGTCGCAAGGCCAATCCATGGACAAAGTTACCGAGGTTTCTGAGGAGAGCTTGGGGGAATTTGAAAGACTCTTTTCGCGACATCCAGGTGGTTTGGCATATCTCAAGAACGATGCTGAACAGGCGAGAAGGCTGGCAAATGGTGGCACGTTTTATACAATGGTAACGGCAGAGGAAAAACGAGAGGTCTATAGGGCTATGGCCAGGCAGTTTTCAGGGACAGACCATTGGTATTATTGTCGGAATAATCACCCTGTAAGACCCTTCCGAATTATACACCTTGGGAAACCCGGATGTAGATTACTAACTACCATTTGAATCACAGTTCATGGTAGGGGAATGCGGAATGCGAATGGAAGAAGCTCGATGTCCAAAATGCGAAGAGCCCATTGGAGGCTATGATCACGCTCTTGTCCAAGAGGTTCAGAGAGTGGAAGATATCGAGTATGGATTTTCTTAGTTAGGTTATAAATTATTGAGAATGTTTTCTACCCGTATAGAAGTGTTTTAGCACAATACATAATTGAGCCTATTAAATTTAGAAGCGACCTACCCCTAACATGGAATAAAGTTGAAGTTTTAACAATTAATCTATTACATAAAGGAATAGAATTCTCTTCTCAAGATATACTATGTATAAATTATAGAAATATACTATAGAGTATTAGATCTGTTTATTTAAAGCTATAATAGGTAGACTAAATCCGGTCTAGCACGCAGCTACTCGCGCCGTCCAATTGACTAAAAGGTTAGCACAAGACAACAAGTTTATCTTGTCATCTTGGTAGCTAGATATATGCTCGATCTTAGCGTACGAATCGTACGCTAACATAGCTTGGCCATACCAAGCTATTACGGGCGTAGCTTAATATAAATATTAAACTCACTCTAGATATTTGTAACGGCTCTGTGAATTACGCTACCAACATCCGAGTAGGATCCGAACTAGGGTACGATCGGGCCTAGCGAAAAAACTGCCGATGCAAATACCCAACCTCTCCCATAGTTGTTTAGTGGACTTTTGGGATCCTTCCATGTAAGGCCTATAGGTGTTTAATTAGATTCTTGGCTTGTTTATGTCCCACGCATTCCCATATGCCTCTGAGTGACCTTATGGCCGAAACGTATCCGATAGTCCTTGCCCGCGCCGTTACAACATTAACTTCTATATTATATCTCTCTTTAACCTTATATCTTTACCTATCTCTCTATATTAAACTAGAATATATACTAAGATAAGGTAATAGAATTTAAGATAGATAGAGACTTTATGTCACAATACCCAGAACTGGAGGATAACCCTCGGGGATCCATCGGGTACCCCTCGCGCCAGCGAAGCTACAGTCATGTAGAGTCGCCAGTACTTCTAAGCGCTTAGGTAAGTATATCTTCTGCAGTAGAAACAAAAGTTGAATTCGTTGACTTATTTCTACCTAACACTTAACAGCTTTTCTTCTTCGCTGAACCAGCCCCCTTCAACTTGGCTCACATCCCTTCGCCATTTCGAACTGGCCCCGCGTGCCTTGAAAAATTGCATCTTGACTTAGAGTCCGTCCCCACACCACTTGGTTCCGGCACAGCAGCGGTAAGAGCTAATCTTATTGTTCCAGTTTTTCATATCAGGCTTTGCTTGGCTCTGGAAAGTGCCCGTATGATCCTTCTGGCACGAATATTTACTATCACAGAGATGAGACACTTGGATAACGACACGTCTGAATAGACGACGGAGAAATTGGCACTTACTCCCAGAAAACGCAAATGGTATTAGCTGGAACAACTACGGATTGAGTCCGGTCATTGAAATCCGGCGAAAGGCTTACTGCGATACAAGGCGGAATTAGCATCTTGAGGACATAGATATGAGGTAGGGAAGAACTGTCTCCCAATTAAGAAAGTCAACATAGGGATATACATACCACAATCTCCCGAGAAAGAGTTGCGAGTCTCACAATCAGCGTAGTTTTTCTCCTTGCAATACTGGATGGAGACAATATCAGCGCGGGCCTCGAGGGCAGTCATCTCGACCTTGCGAGCCTCGGTTGGAGCATCCGGGCTGAAGATGACTCCAGCTGTTGCCAAAGTGGCGAGAGAGATGATTGTGAGTAAGAATCTCATGTTTGTGAAGATGGTAGAGAAGCTTGGTAGTTTCGGATGTGGTGGAGAGGTATTTCATCATGGAGCAAACAACACTTTATAGTTTTCTCGATACTCATCTGTAGAGTATTTTCCCAATAATAATGCCTCCCTTTTCCAACTCCCCTGAAGCTATGATTTGCTGAATCGGTATCAGCACGATTTGCTATATTTTCGATCAGCAATACGAAGGCAACCCTGGCTTGCAACAGCAGATACGAAGCTTCCTAAGCATTCGTCACATCTCCAAGACTTTGAGCTGGAAAATGCTGTTACGGATGATAGTCCTTGACAATAGAAGTTGCCAGGGGTTTAGTCGTGAGGCTGGACAGTGCTTATGACAGATGAGCTACATCTCACTTTCGCAGCCTCTAATAGGCATAGTGATGTTGTGCTAATGCGCATTAATATATAAAAGGTAAAGCATTTCGCATTAGCAACTGCGGAAACTAAGGTTATTTAAAGCCTAGTGAACTCTAATGTAGTTGTATGGACTGCGGGCGAAACATTGCTACTCATGGGGGATCAGAAAATCGTCAGGCGACTAGGTCATACTTTGCAGCTTCAGCTTACTCAGGAACGCCACCTATACCTATCGGGAATCTTAGATCTGTTAATAGGTATAGGTACTATCGCTTGAAGTCAGCCTCATGATATAGTATGCCGACTTTTATTGGTGCCCAGCCGGAAGTAAGACGATGGTTCGATGAAGGCGACGCACACCCTTGACATACTATACCGATTCTATGAAAATTATGTAGGCCTAGGACCCTATGATGCTCACTCGAGGTATGCATGCCCGTTGGAGAAGCGCGGGGTGAAGTTTGATATCCTATTTCGGCGAACTCTGCATGCCCTATGTATGCCATTTCTTACGGCTGTTGACCGCTGGTTACTATCTATTCACGCCTGTGATCACTCGCCCGCTCTGTAGCGATTATGAACGTAGCGAAGTATGAGATCTAGTGCCGTCCGCTATCCACGTGAAGCGCTTTTTATTGGTGGATAGCTCGTTATAGTCTTGGATAGTGTGGTGTTTTGGATTACGATGTTCGTTCAGCCGCACGTACAGCGAGTCACTACTAGATCCGGCCTAAACTCGCTACCTAGGTCGAGCAAGAAATAGCTACATAGTTCATGCTAGTGGCCGGATCACCGAAAGTTAGTGAGTCTACCAATATTGCCATCCCTAATTGGCGAGTTGCACGCCGTGCCGACTGCGGCGAAATCAAGGTTAAGGCACAACGGCCGGATTAGGTCTTGCCTACACCTCCTCCTCACACGAGCTTATCCGTGCCAAGGCTTAGCTTATTACTAAGCCAAGCCTTAGCAGGGATATAGGGTTGCTAATCCTGTACGTGGTTACTCAGCAATATCAAAGCTGCGTGCCAAGAGAGGAACGCATTGTAGGATGCATTCCCCACCGATCGATGATAGTGGGCCTCCGCAGCTCAAGGCTGTGAGGCGGCTGGAACTGGCACGTTATTCCTCTTATCACACACTAACTTTTCACTCCAAAGTACCCTTCTGATAATCTTTTCCCCAGCGTAACGAAATATCCTCTCTAAGCAACACATTTACAAGTGGCATGCACGTTGCTTATGTACTCTATTCGCAACAACATCTCTCATCGGACAAAGGGTTAAAGCAGCTAGTAGATAGCGAAACTTCTGAGAAGAAAATTAAAGATTGAAAGTAGGGCAAGAGTTGAGTAACGGGCTGAACGCCCTTTGGATAGCTCCTTGATAGAATCTCGGTTCAAGCTGCGCGCGCGCCATCCGAACTACGTTCAGATGACGAGCGTACAATCCAGGTGTTACCCTGAGCACCCAGATTCTACTCACCGTTCGAGCAGCGCTTAGATAACGCGCTTATATACTTCGGCATAACCTTTCTCTAATAACGTGCGGGATCAGTAAGCTGGGCACCCCGCCCAACCTAACCCGACGCTCTGCGCAATTGCTCTATAACAACGCAATGTAATAGAATAAAATAGAATAAAATTAAGAGATATTATTCTTTAGATAGATTTACATGAGGTCTGAGTATGCCCTTGAACGTGGCACTTCGTACACGTCGGCGGTGCGCGCTGATGTTGCTCACCAGCCTAGCTCTAACTAGCCTCCATCACCACCCTTTCTGCCTCTGCAGCCACCTGCTAAGCCTATTAGACCTAGAGCACTCTACTAGAAGCAATATATTAACGCTGCTAACTCTGCTTTTATCGTTGACGCTGGACTTCTGTACGTAGCTTCTTATTCTCCTCTATAAGTATTATTGTTGATTACATTATAAGCTAAGCGCTTTTAGCGAGCTTACGTATTACAACGCTTATTAGGCTCTCTAACTATTAACGTAGTCGCTCTTAGAGATAGCGCACCTACTGCTAAAGCTCTACTACTGTATTTAGTGTCTATCTGCGCTACTGCCTGCGCTGCTATCTATAGTGGAGACGGTGTTCTAGTGTTAAGAGTATAGCTCGAGTGTAAGTAATATTAGACTTCTGGTGTCAAGCTTCTTGTTGGTTGGTTTTCGCAGATAGAGAGAAAGTGTACATTGAACAGTAACTTCGGCAAGTATAATGTTGTATTATACTTATACTCGTAACTTAAATTAAACATATTAAGCTATAAGGGCTTAATGCCTAATGCTATATACTAAGTAAGTGTTGTGCTCGTTAGTGAGCATTGCTTACTAGTGAGTGCTCGTTTTTGAGCATCTTGCCAAGTATTGCTTGTTGGTGAGCACCAGAGTGCTAAGCACCTGCTCACTAGTGAGCGCTTATTATTGAATAGTTATATGATAACTATCCCTAAAGAGTGTGGGTCGTTTTCCTGTGGCTATTTCGCCTTCTCGTGTACTACTCGTTCAACAAATGTAACGGCGAGATACCCTTGGTATTCTAAGGCTGATCGTAACACGTATATACTTTTGCTTAGGTTTACTTATAGTACTTTAAGGTTTTCTACTATTATTTAATAGATAGTATTAGAATAAGAAAGGTGCTACTTGTTCTATAGCTAGCTCAGAGATAGAGTTGTCTACTTTTCTAGCGATAGACTCAGAGGTAGCGAATCGATAGGTTCTATGTAGAAAAGAAATAATACTAGGGGAGAGAGATTGAAGAATTAGATTGATCCGATCTGTTCTTATTGTCTTGCTCTGGTAATCTGCTCTTGTAGTCTTCTCTAGTTTCTATCTAATAGCTATTCTACTGCTATATATATTAGCTGTACTAGATTCTGGAAGAATCTATCTAGTAGTAGATTACGTGGCTATAGACGTAATAGATAGATAAATTAGTTTAGGGATCGATTGATTGAAGAATCCGGGTGTGGTACCGAGCACCCGGATTATGCCAGAGATCAGCTGATTAGCTTAGATCTCTAACACCCTTTGGTCTCCAACCTGCGACCAACGCCAAAGAGAGAATCCTGCGTGTTACTTGCAATAAGTATATTATAAGCGACGTTATAGATAGCTATAGCGTATTACTCTAAGAGATTTAAATTTTATTCAAGAGCGTAAAGGGTAAGCCATATCTAATATTTAGTAGAGGGCTCGAACTACTATTATTATTAAGATATTAGAGTGGAGTAGTAGTTTTAGTGAGGGCTTGGTAAAAGTGGGCCACTCGCCCGTGAGGTACGTTAATGGTTTATTTATTAATTCGTAGTTCTGCTACAAAGGGAAGAGGCTGGATTCGGTGTTGAACAAGTCGGGTATGATCCCCGCGCTACTCAGTCTTAGGCCCACTCTACCTCCACTATACCCACTTCTCGGTAGAGCCTTAGCGTAGGTTTGCACGGTGGAATTTTCGGGAAAATAGCTGCACAGATGCTGCACATCACCACGTGTATCCAAAATTCCACCTACCACATACCCCACAAGGACTATCAACAGATCTCATTATTTCCCTAGCTCCCAGGGTGCATACATCGTCTCCTTCAAGCCCTTTTCTACCCACCGGCTAAAGTATTTTCATCTTCATCAACAGTAGCAGCACCTGGTACAAATAGTTAAGGTATGTTCCTTGTAAATACTGAAGGCCCGTCCTTGCGTTTCCATATCCTACTTTTTTCAATCCTTCAGCTAAGAGCTGTTTCCCTTCTGGGGCAATCGTCTTGATCGTTAATCGCAATGTCGAGTATCATCTTTTCACAAATGGGACCCTCGTTCTACTCTTGTGTATTCTTCTTCTTCTTCTGCCTACTAGGTAGCGTGATTCCCCTTGTCGCCGGCCAGACGCGACCGAGTTACCATATAATTCCCCAAACTAAATGAATGAACGACCCTCAACGTCCATTCTTTGTGAGAGGTGAATACCATCTCTATTACCTCTGGAACTCCGATTGGAACACGTCGCATTCCACAGGGGGCGGAACAGAGTGGTATCACGTTACTAGCTATGACATGGTGCATTGGACTCGCCAGGGTGTGGCGATTCGGAAATACCAACCCAACCCTTCCAGTGGTGTGATCTTGGGCGACCTCTGGAGTGGCAGCTGTGTAGTTGATACACGCAACTCAACCGGCTTTGGTCAAGACGCAGTTATTGTTATTGTCACTCAAGCGCAAGACGACATCCAACAGCAGTCTCTTTTTTATTCCCAGGACACCGGGTACACTTTCAGTGCATATGACAAGAACCCTATACTCCCAAATCCTGGTCCGGAAGCCAAACCAGCGTTTCGAGATCCTAAAGTTATCTGGGATGACAAAGCAGGGCATTGGGTCACTGCACTCGCAGAAGGAAGCAAAATCGGCTTCTATACGTCGTCGGATCTTAAAATTTGGAACTATGTATCGGGTTTCTCGCCTATAGACTCCGGTGTTGACTTGGGTCTGCTCGAATGTCCAGATTTGTATCAAATCGACCTTGATGGCAACACCACGGCACGTGTTTGGATCCTCGCTGCCAGTGCTAATGGATATTTACATGGGAAGACGACAGGTACGGTTTACTGGGTCGGAACCTGGAACGGAACCCATTTTACAACCAGGAACAGCTTCCCGCAGTGGATGGATGAAGGTCCGGACTTTTACGCCACCGTCAGCTGGGAGAATCCCAACGATAAATATGGCAGCCGCTATGCCATTGGCTGGATGAACAATTGGGAGTACGCTAACACGTTGCCGTATTATAATGACTATGCAGGTCAGATGAGTTTAGTACGGGAGGTCAAATACCGGACAATAAATGGAATTCCTGCTTTGGTAAGCCTTCCAATTGCGGGGTATGATGCTGTCTTTTCAAGACAAGTTTCAGTTTACGGGACGACGATCACAACAGACCCGGCGACAGCATCACTTCCTGCCAATCTCACCAGAGGTGCCTATGTCATTCGAGCCAAAATCTCCAAGGCTCGTTATGATGATGGTAACCAAGTTCATATCCGCATAAAATCAAATGAGGGTTACAACACAACAATCGGTTATGACTTTGCCGAAGCCCGTGCATTTTTAGCTAGAGACTCTGACGGCACCGCTTCGGATGCTTTGGGATCGGAACCGAAAAAGGTTTGGGACGCGGTACGCAGTGGGGTGAATCATGCTGGTGGGAGCACAGTTCAACTGGCAATTTATGTCGATTATAATTCGGTTGAGGTGTTCGTGAACGAGGGTGTCCCAACGTTATCAGGGCTCATCTACCCAAATCAAGGCGCAGAGGGGATTGAAATTGTGTCAGATGTCGGAAACTTAACCTTGACTTTGTTGACTTGTGCTAGCTTCACAGGTTAGCTACTGCCGCAATAGCAACACTAGTCTGGCAAACGGGTAGGACCCACATTTTTTTCAAAAATTCATAATTAATTCCACGCTAGTCCAAATCGCGCTAATAGTGGCTCATTTTACTCCGCTGGCCTAGCGCATTCTATCATGTAATACACTACTAAGCCGTATCTCTTATAATTAAAAAGTTATTTAGCAACCAGAATTTTGGAAGTTCGGGTCGGGTAGGCCCTCGGGTACCCCCCTAAAAGTAGCTCTTTTTTAGTTTCAACTCTATAGTCTAAAACATATTCAAAAACTTTCTATACATAAGCTAAAGTACTACTTAAAAGCTTTAAAATAAGCTATTGATCATCTACTTTGAACTAGTAATCGCTAAGATATTTAGTAACGCGACTTAGTAACCCGAAGGCAACCCGTTTGCCAGCCTAAGGGTAACTAAGAGAGTCTTCTTCTGTCGCCCTAATAGTAGAGTGGAACTCGTAGCTTTGTATATACAAGTGTACAGGGTAGTCGCTGCATCTAGGGTTAGGGCTAGGGCTAAGGCTTAACCCCAAGTTGTTAAAGATATAAGCTACTCAGCTGATCTCTAGCAGAATCCGGGTGCTCAGGATCACACCCGGAATCTACGATCAATCGATTACTAGAAACTATTATGCTACTAGATATTGATATCTATCTAAGACGCACAAGATTACGCAAGCTACTACTAGATAGACTCATCTAGACTCTATTCCAGTCAATATATATAGCAGTAGGATAGCTAAGTAGATAGAAGTAAGAGGAATAGAGGAAGCAAGAGGCCCTAAGCAAGATCAATCAATTCAATCTGTTTGTCTTATTTAATCAATTTCCTCCTCTCCTAGAATCTATCGATCAGGCTGCCTCTGAGTCTACTACGGACAAGTAGGAGGCAGAGACCTCTACCTCTGAGTCAATAGCAGAACAAACAGCCACCTCTATATCCTGACAATTAGGTCTAGTTCTAATTACATTAATTTTCAGATTTGTTAAAAGTTAAGAAAACAACTCTAAAGTTTTAATAAAACTAACTCGAAATGTCTGTGCACGGTTCTCAGCTTTGCAATACATTTCAATGAAACCGACTCCATTTCATCGTGTTATAGAGTGAGAGTACAACCAGTCTTCAGCAGTATAGTCGGGCAGGCAGTCAGATTCCTTTATTAGGGACTTCGAGAAAAAGTAGTCAGATACCAGTTCAGAAATGATTGGTCGAGAAAGTTGGTGTATACAATCCAGCGTTGAGCCTCCCCACCAGCGCGTTCTTCTGCCCTATTCAAGACGGCGAAGTAGGCATCATGTGCGAGCAAGCATACGATTCCATAGCAACAAGCAACGAAGGCGGCATCAGGGGAGGTGGGAAGAGGCACAAGAGGGAGGAGCTGACACCGACGGCCACCATTGATGAAAACGCCATCGCCGCACACATTAATGTTCGTAAGTAGCGAACTAATAGCTTGCCGCTTGTAGCGAAGGTTAAACAACTACAATACGTTTTGGACACACAAACAGCGAGAATCAAAAAGATAAACTAGAATGGGAAAAACTTAGGAGAGGTCGTGTAGCTAGACAACTACAATACTTTTTAATAATGTGAACAATACGAAGGGAAAACATAGAACGGGAAGATTAAAGGAAGACAGTAATCAAAACGGGTTCGTCTAAACAGGGAGATTATTTTATGTGGTGTGAAAGTCTTGAATGGCCTTAACGAAATTCCGAAGTTCTTATCTCATAAGTAACACCACCGGTGGATCACTCGAGGCGTCCTTCCACTTGTCCTTCTCTGCCTGCGTTGCATGCGCAGCTTCCATCTTGGGAACCCATTGATTGACGAGGCCCTTGGTTTTGGACTGCATGGCAGTGTACTGACCATTCATAAATCTAAGCCACTCGGACTTGAGGTACTGCTTCGACCATGGCTGGTATTCAGGGCGCTGGTTGGCAGGTAGTAGGGTCGTATCGAGTCTGTCGAGCATCTCTCCGATTCGTTGCGTCTGGGTTTTCATGGTTGCCTGGATAGTCAAGTGGCTCTTATAGAGGCGAGAGCCCATTTTGCTTTCCAACCTCTGGAGAATCTTCCTGACGGATGCATTGTCGGAAAGTCCCTTGGTCTATCACGAAGTGTCCAATGGGTTATGGCCGCTCCAGGAACTCTTCTTGGAAGGGTTATTGGTGGCATATTCGAGAGCGACAAACTTGGACCTCTTGAACGTCCTTTTCGGGAAATGCGCCACAATGTGCATAATAGGGTTCCAAGGCTTGCCGACGCCGCCGGTCGTGTCCCGGCCGGGCTACACAAAAGCGGGCACTTCCCACAGCGCGTCGACATATTGACAGAAGGGGATAGTTCTTCCCGGGGCCGCATTTGGGGCCAGATTCAGCTGCCTGAGCTTCTTTACGTTAAGGTGCTTGAAGAACAAGTCGATCATCTAGGTCTCGAGGATATGCTCTGTATGATACTTGATGCCGGTGGCGCGTGCCGTCAGGGGGCTGCCAAAGTCGAAATTGTTACAGTCCTTGGGATCGACCCAACCCCAATCTTAGCCTTTCAGCTAGCCGCCGAGGGTAGTTGCTCGAGATGTCGCATACTCGACCCCAGGCCTTTACCAACTTCTCGTCTCTCTTGTGAATTATGTGCAGTCCTTCACCTCCTGCGATTGTGTCTTTGTAAGACTAGACGAAGTGGCTGTGGCCTCTCCAGATGTCATCAAATAAGGGGTTAGCGAACTGGAGTTGAGGCTCAACCGCACGTCCGTACTTTATAGATTTGCTGAATCGTTCTATACAGCTGCTCTCCAATGTAAGCTTCGGCGTGTTCGCATTTGACGTCTCGAATATCTTCACAATCTCCTCGAGCTCGCGCTTGTTGTAGATATCCAGGTACAAGTATTCAAGCGATTCGGGAAGATTATCCCTAGGGTCTTTCAGATACGCGAGGCCCTCTTCGTCGAAGTCATCCATAGAGTGATGATCTTCTGAGGAACTTCCATCTGTTGATATATCTTTCGGGTCGTGTAATAACCATCCCAATTCGCAGTGCAGAGCTTTCAGCTTCTTAAAGCCTCGAGCTGATACAAAGCCAACACCATCCTCTCCATCCTAGAGTGAGCGTATCAGCATGCGACCAACATCGTATGTTTCGCAGTGCTTACCACGTAACCTGCTGAGATATCTACAAGATTGAGTTCCTCCAGCGAGTCGGCAGCATGGTTCACAAGGGCTCTAATGACCTTCTTCCCGTTGTACAAGTGCGTGTCATACCTGCCACCAGGGACTGTGTAATCGCCGGCATTGTAAGTAAATCTCTTCAAGTCCTTGATCAAGGGTAGGATTGTATCGAAACTGTTCGCATCAAACGCGCAACCTTGGAAGAAGAGCTCTTCCACGTTGGATACTGGAGTAATTGCACTCATGCGCAAACCTGCTTCATACTCTTCTCCATACATATGAGCACCCTCGCTACCCATCATGAACGCGGCGAAGGTCTTCAGCGATGGGATGCATAGGAAGTTGACAGCCCAATCGACGGTGCAAAAGCTTTCTGGATCATGATGTGTGATCGCAGCAAGGCGTAGATGCTGCAATGGCATCTGTGGAGCCAGAGATGGGTCCTGGTAGGCAGCGGCGACCCAATGAATGAATAACTCGAACGTCCAGCTCTTCAGATTATCGGTCATTCGGATCATGCGGAGCTGTGGCGAATGATGGACCAAGAGTACAAGAATGCACCCTTCGAAACCGCTGCGCAGATCGTCATCCATCTTATCACTCAAATCCGTTGCATCGGTGTCATCGGCAAAGAAACCCGGCGAATATGGATAGAGAGGCATGATCTTTTCAATTGCCGCCTTGAATAGACCCCTATCCTCTTCTGACATGTTCTCGTACTCGCTTGGTCGGTTGGTGCCGAGATCCAATTCTCTGACATACCAGCCCTTGCGCGGATCCTGCAAGATCTCCTTGGTAACCTCCCAAATGAGGTGTCCATCGTTAGTCGGTCGAATATTTGAGTATGTCGCCGAAAGTTTCGCATGCTGCCACAGTTTATCTTCGAGCAGTTTGAAGTGCGCTCTACTGGTGAGCGCAAAGGGGAGTGCTGAGCCGGGATCCAGGTGCTCGACGATGTCGAGTATCAATTCTGCAGGCAGGAGATCAAGTGACATGGTGTGTTATGCAGTGATAGAAACTGCAGAACGTGCTATTCGGAAGGTACTTATGCTATGCGCACAACTTCGAGTTTTCTAGAATAGGTGTAATTTTAGTCAAATATATACAAATCCATCCTAAGAAATCGATTAAAACTAGTGCCAAGTCGTGCAGCCTACGCGCTATAGAGCTAGAAGCTGGTAAAGTAGCTAATTCGAACACGTTTCACTCACGAAAACAAAAAGACACAGACCACCTAGCTGCTTACTAAGAAAGAGCTTAGTAAGAAGCTTACTAAGAATGCCGCTAGAAAGCGACACTATACGAGTTAATACTCAAGAAAATAGACAGGAAAGCCTAGGTCTAGAGGCTCAAATCGACAGAGAAATGGACGTAGAGTCCCCACCAGCCACGCCCACCCAACCAGCCAGCCAAGCTAGCTTATTTGAGCTGCCAATACTACCACCAAACAAACGGCAAGCCAACTTCTTACTAGAAATATCCTAGCCAGCCCGAAACCTATTCCCAAGCCAAAGTAATTAAAAGCCAACAGCTAAGAACGCGCAATAAGCAATTCAGTGGGCTAGAGACCTTATACTCCAGGCCTCTATAATGGCAGATTCCCACGTAGCTTAAAATAAGCTACTAGAGCTACTCGACGTCTTTAGAGACTATACTGAAACAGGCAGAGTAGCCAACTAATTCATAGAAAAGCTATCTGCCAAGCTAGCTTACTACTCAGCTACTCTAGTAAGCG
>NW_006911901.1:37286-38878 GCF_000338995.1 Bipolaris sorokiniana ND90Pr | reverse complement strand
AGTAACAAGAAGAATTCTCTCCTTGACAAGTGACGAGATGGCTGAAGGCCTATGGACGTCCACGCCAGAAGGTAATGATCATCGCGGGGCGAGGATCACGTGATTGACATCACGCCAAGACGACCGTCAGACGCTAGTATGTGATGGCAGCAATCCTTTGATGGCAGCCATCAGGACATCAGGCCAAGCAACGGAAAAGTCGTGATGGCAGTGATGGCAGGACTGGAAGCAATGAGGATATAAGGATGGATGGATTTCATTATTACTCTCGTTGTGGTCAACTCAAATTGTACTTTCTTACTAGTATCCTTACTTAACAAGATTGTCACAAGTTAGTCTATCAAATAGATTAGTCTTGTCAAACCCTCCTTAAGCACGCCAACTCCACTGCATCGCCAGACAAGCCTCACGGAACACTAACGTAATACTCACCTGCCTTAGTGCGGACCAGGATAGAGAAGTATAGACCCTTACCCCGTGTAACAGTAATGCAGCAAGTGCTAAGGATTTGGACATAACGCTAGCAGGTGTAGAAACCTAGCTAGCTGCCAGCTCTGTGCCGAAAATTACTTAACTACGCAGCACTACTGCAGTATTTGTAAGGCAAAAGGAAAGGCGTGTAACTATACGCTACTAAAATGTAAAAACTATAAAAATACTTACTTTGCTAATAGTAGAGACTGCGAGGTTCTTCTATCTATTAAATAATGGTAGAAAACCTTAAAGTACTATAAGTAAACTTAGATAAAAGCCTATACGCTATAGAGTTAACGCTATAACTAGTAATTGAGCTTAAAGTTAATATTATTGTAATCTAAGAGCTGTGGATTGCACCTTTAGATAGCAATAACTACGAAGCCCTAAGGTTAATAGCCCACTAAAGCTTCTACTAAATCCTTCCAAAAGTAGATCTAAGCCTCCGCTTAAGAGCTTTATTTTATATTTCTAGATCTCTAACAGCAGAGGTTAGCCAGCTAGAGGAGATAGCTGACCCCGACGCTATTGCCATCACGATCTAAGAAGGACGCTTAAAGCTTAATATCTACAACGTGTATAACTAAAAAAACGAAGAAAATATAAAAACCTTTACAAGAATACTTAAAAATATATAGCTTCTAACATCTACTATACTAGTAATAGACGCCAACGAGCACTACCCTTGGTGGGACCCAGGCTGCAAAAAAACTAGCCAAGGCGGCCAGCCACTAGCCGATTGGATAGAAGACCAGAACCTTAGCCTCCTTAATACGCCAGGAGCTACTACTTTCTTTAGACCTAATATGTCTAGAGAAACAACGCTAGATCTAACTATCGCTACACTAGATCTAGTAGACAAAGTAGAAGACTGGCAAACTACTACAGAAACTGGATCTGATCATCACGGGATACTCTTCTCAATACAGACAACAAGAGACCTAGTTAACAACTCTACTAGCCAAATAAGATATAATACAAAAAGAGCAGACTGGGATCTATTTAGAGAGGAGCTAGCTAGAGCTATACAGAACAGCGTAGCTCTACAAGCCCTAGATCAGATCGAACAACCACGAAAAGTAGATTCAAGAAACCTACTCCTAGGCCAAGACAATCAG
>NW_006911901.1:27267-33984 GCF_000338995.1 Bipolaris sorokiniana ND90Pr | reverse complement strand
AAAGAAAGAAAGAAAAAGAAGAAAAAAAAAGAAAAAAAAGAAAAACAACGTTTGCTTTTATTAGTACTATTTCCTATCCCCTAAGAGAGCTCGCTGGAAGGCAGCTTAGCCGCCCTACATCTCTCCCTATTACCAAACTGCTCTTTAGCACCAGGCATCTAGAAAGCTAGTAATAGCTTAGCTAGATAAAGGCCGAAGCACCCTAGCTACACTTTATAGCAGAAACCTCCAAATTGTAAATAAAAACTAGATAGAACGGCCTACGGCCAAAGTCTTACATAGCCAACGGCTGATACAGGACTATAATGGAATATATATATATATACCCGATATACACCAGCGCTGCGCAGGGGTTGTGTGGCCATGGATGATGCTTACTGTGGGTTTCAACAAATCCTCTTGGCTATTAGCCACCTTTGACTAGTGTTAGTAGCCCTTTCGGCTCGGCCGCCGGGCGTAAATAAATTGTGTGTGTGTATTAGCCACCTTTAACACCAGGGTAAGACCCTGGCCTTATCAACCAACTTAAATGATCAAACACAGCAAAACCCCATTGCACTATTACTGTTCCAGTAAATGTCTGGAAACGTAATCGTATGGTGAGAACAAGTGGTATGCAAGAACCTGAGCCCGAGTTCGGTCAATATAGTAGCTTGGAACAATAGTTTAACTAAACCATAACCTCTACCCTTTACTAACTGTAAGTTTATTAATCATACAGGCTCGAACGAGTTGTGTAGGGCCATACCTGGTAAAGTAAAGAATTCGAATGATCGACTTCGTTAGCTAATGTCTAGGGCTTTACATAGACACGTAAGCCTTTAGACTATTTTTAAATTACTTAGAATACTATATACGCAATTCAGCTACCGAAGACACTAGGCTCTTAGGCGCCGAATCGCGCAGCCCTAAAACTCAGACACGAATTGCGGCCCACAGCCGGAGATTACCGTCTTGAAGAGGTTGTGGATCTTCTGAATATGCTTGGTGCGGAGGTGTGCCCCTTCTTCGGCATCAAAGGTGCCGTTGCAAGCAGGAGCCCTTGGATATCAGAAATGGCTTCAGGACTCCTTGTCTAGCTTCTCAAGAAGCAGTCGTCATTCCGCAAGTGTGGCAGTTCCTGACCTGGCTATCCACACAGTCCAGGATTCTAGGCAAGCAATGCTCGCACAGCAGCGCCTCGTACAAGCGGGCTCTGCCCATCTGCCCAGGGACGTGGTTCTCGTGGTATATTCGCAGCAGCTCATTATGCAATTGAAGACAGTCTTGGATTTATAGCCAGTCTTAGTAGTACGGGTACCCATCCTGTTCAGTGCGCTCGGTACATTTGGCTAGCACAATGCTCTTATAGTGGCTCTAAGTCTATCAGAGGGCATCCTGTATTGAAACTAGTTCGGAGTTGGACTATTAACTCTCTATGAACAAGCTCTTAATTATCGTCGATAGTAGCGGGGTAGTTCTGGCAAGGGGTAAAATCACACAGGTCAGGTCAACAGTTTCGGCGGCTAGCAGGACTGGTTTGGGCGAAACAGGGGCGAAGTCTCTCTTAGCGAGACAGGCGGATCCTCATAAAAATGTATGCTCTTCTTTTGATTGATTGGCGCCGGCTAGCGCCGGCATGGTGGCAAGGGTCACCGGCGGTGTCAGTAGCACATCAAAGTTCTCCTTCTATACAATCTGATTTGAGTATCAATGGTGTTCGTCTCTCCTCCATAGGCAGATCCTCTAATCTTGTGGTTAGCGTGTCGGGTTTGGCGTCCAGTTTTCCAAGACAGTAATTACCGAGCTCATTACTTAGGCTGGTAAACAGGCAACCTCCATGTCTTTAGTCCATGTGTAATAGCTCTGCACGCTAGGCCAAGTTGGGCAATCCCAAGCTCGTCTTACAATCAGATTAGAGCTACAAAATGAGCTAGAGACTGCCTAACTTAGACTGGTATTGCTGAGAGTTCTTGGCAACTAATTTTCAGTGAGGCAGAGGTAGGCTGGTCCTAGACAAGGTGCAAGGCCCACTGTGATCAAAGAGACAAAAAGATGATCGAGGCAGCGAGGTCGAGGACCACGCGACTACATATCATCCTGCCACTCTGTACCCTTGTCGTAATGTCCTCCGACTTGTGTCATGGCTTTGCGCCTTGCCTACATCTCGTATCCTCCCGCTTTCGATTCTAGACTTTCATGTGTCTAAAAATCTTGTCCTCTTGTCCGATGAGTGCCGTTGCTTAGCTGGACCATGGCGGTGAGGTGGAAATGTCGTTACGTAACTACCTGTACATATGTTGGCATTATTCACAAGTGCTTGGGAAACGAAGAGGGCTAGGCCATGCAGTGCAACATGAGCTAGGGCAACAGCGGTATGCTAACCTCTCTCTCCTTACTCCTTATTTTCCGTAAGTAACACACTACCTAGCCGTTGTGAGAACCCTGTGATGTCGCCAGGTTGCCTCACTAGCGCAGCATTGCCAGAATGCCAGTGCAGCGTCGGTCTTACAGCAATACTGCTACCAATACCTACAGTTGTTAACTAGGGCTCTTGGCTCGTCCAGAGTTGGGGCCGTCCCACATAAGCAGATGCCGATCGTGTACTCAGATCAGAGCAGGCAGTGAAGCATCAAGGGCAGTCGATCCGCTGGGGGTATGCCGTACAGCATGGCTTGCAGTGGTATCCTTGCCCTGTCAAAAAGATGGACACGAATCGTCTCGTCGTTCAGCAGAGCGGTAGAGGCGCTTTGAACAACCTCATTGCATGATGGGCTATGGGCATAGTTTGGCACAGTGACCGTGATTTCTTCGGAATTGGTCATATTGAGCTGCAATGCGAAATGATACCAGGCCAACTCGTCATCACCGAGCCGAAGGAGTACACTACGCCAGAATTTTCGGCAGCTAATGACACTGCATGTCCCTTTTTACCAACCCACATTCCTAGAGTATCTCCAACCAAAGCCGTGGTGGATATCGACTCACGCTTACCGTCGTTGTATCATTGGAAGTCCATTCGCATCCCGTTGGGATTAAGCTTCGACCATGACCAGGATTCAGGAAAGCAGCCCTGCAAGCTACTGCTATCATCCATGTCTTCTCCTTCAGTGACTGATATATCGCACAGCACTATCCAGGCTGCCCTAAACAGAGAACCAAAGCCATCGCCTCCTGCAGCGGAACTCTTACGCAAAGCAAGGCTACAACTAGGTATATGCAACACAGCAGGCAAGAATCTAAGCACTTCGCTGTCCGAACCTAGTATATCGTTAGTCTGTCAACATATCTAAGCCGTGCGTTCATACATGCTCCAAGCTACAAATCATCACTATAGGGTTGCCAGTAGCGAGACGTAAGGAAAAATGGCTTCGAGGTCCTGTGTTGACTTTACATGCTTTGATTCTATTGTATTTTCTAGCTACCACTGCATCTTTGAACAGTTTAAGTATCTTCGTAGAAGCTGCTTAAGGGCTCTTCTATGAATTTAAAAAGAAGCTCCCTTTCCTTCTTTAGGCGATGAACTATCTTGCTCCGAAGATGAAACCACGCGTGTTCACTTGCCTTGGTTGAGTTTCTCTTTGTGGTACTTCTGACCGCACCTATCAAGATGGCTTCAAGGGTTATCCTCCATTTGAGAGTATCGTGACACTCTGCGTCCTATTCTTTTAAGTAAGTAATAATTAGTTAAGCCTAGTAATACGCTAGCATGATGAATTCCGTTTTTTTAAAAAAAAACAATAGGAATTAGCTCCTACTATCTGATATGCCTAGATAACGCTAGTAAGTGTATGTGCTAGTATGGTAGATGCTGTTAAGAAAGTAATTGCGCAGTTTATTGTCTGAGTGAAGCTAAGACCCTATGCCACATCTAGTAGGGTTGGACACTACTATAACGGGTACAGCCCCCTAGTAGGCTAAAACAGCTCCTAGGAGCTGTTTCTGCTTGTTTCTGAGTACACTTACCATGCAAGAGTAAAAAATCAAAAATTAAAGACTGAACTTGTAGTGATGCACTGCTGATGTACGGCTGTTATACAACAATAAGGATTGCACCAATCACTACCCCGATCGATTACGAGGTGTACCCTGCGACTGAATAGTCTCAAGCATGCGCTGAACTCATCTTTAGACCAAAATAAATGTTTAAAAGAATTGATCTATCTTATAAGAAGTAAATATATATCACCACCAGAGCTCTAATCTTCAACTCTTCACTCAAATACCACTACAGTAGAAATCACTACAGCTGCACGCACACTACGACGCGTTTGATCCCATGAACTTGACTATCAAGTATGTATAACTCACATCTTTATCACTGCAACATACTAAGTTTGCGATATAGAATGAAGACCTTTACCACTCTTATTATTACTACCCTATACGGCGCCTATCAAGCCAACGCCGCCTGCACTGCCATCGAGACAGCCACGAACGGAGCCGTCGCTAGTCAAGTAATCGCCGCTGGCGTTACGACAACTCTTCACGATCAGCCTTGTACTGCGCTTGTTTCCTGCCCCACTAACGGCGTGGGTGGTAGGGTTATCAACATGAATGCTGGTTGCCGAGCTGTCCAGATCTCTTAAGTTGGCCTCTCTCTGTACTCGACTCTTGGTATCAGACAACTTTTTTTGGTGGTATAAGATACGAGAGTGTTAAGTGATTAGTCCATCAGCAATTAACACCAACAGAAAAGTTACAAGTTCTTATCGTTCTTATATGCTTTATTAGTTCTCGCAATGTTTCGCTATAAAAGAGAGGTACTCTTAAGGTTTCGCGAATGATCTTTAATGTAGTTTAAAAGCGAGCGCCGCGTACGAGCGAGCGCTGTGTAATGGGCTGAACGCGCCCCCCCCGCATTCCCGCGGCTTTGCGCCTTCGCGACTTTGGCCCCTTAACTAGTGGGGCCAAAGTCGCGCTACACTTGGATCACCTTAGCCTGCTATTGTGCTAATTGGCTACCTTTCTATACCTCTCTATTATATCTTACGTAGATACCTAAATACGCGACGTAACGCGACGCGATGTGACGTGAACGCGGTAGAATATACTTATACTAACTATCTATATCTACATCTACATCTACATCTATATCTAAATCTTAAAAACTAGCTAGCAATCGCAAGAGGCACAAAAAGAGATGTTTTAAGTACTTTCTACTCTCTTAAGATAGGACATGGATACTTTAACTCCTATCTAAATAGAGTAAATAGAAGAGAAATAGATCTTTATAGCTGTAGGGGACTATAAATAGTAGAGTATCTACTTCTATACTATAGCTTCTACAGCGCAGAAAGAAATAAGCTTAAAAAGACTCTAGGCTAAAAATACTTAAACTCCTACTTCTACTCTATACTATAAGTAGTATAGAAGCTACTTTAGCTTTTATTACTAGCATAAAAATAGGAATAAGAAAGTAGTACCTAGGCTAAGAAGGCTAGAAAAGAATAAAAATAAGAAAGAAATAATAAGAAAGAAATAATAAGAAAGAAAGGCGAAGAAGAATAAGTTAAATTTTATTAGTACTATTTTCTATCTCCTAAGAGAGCTTGCTAAAAGGCAGCCTAGCTACTCCATATCTCTCCCTATTACTAAACTGCTCTTTAGCACTAGGCATCTAGAAAGCTAGTAGTAGCGTAGCTAGATAAAGGCTAAAGTACTAAAGTTACGTAATACAGCACATGTAACGATGTTACAACTTCGCCATGTATCGGACCAATCCCAGAGCCGGATCGGAGGTAGTACTCGCCGCCCTCTTCATCAACCACTCGTTGTGAGGTCGGATCCGATTCGGATCCGACTAAGATAAGTATATAAGGAGACACTCCCTGTAGCTAGCTCTGTAGACTTTTGATATCCTTTCGTACAAGGCCTATAGGTGTCTATTCGAATTAAGGCTCGTTTGATGTCCCACGCACTCCCATATGCCTCTGAGTGACACTACCGCCGATACTGATCCGAGTAGTCTTGCCTGCGCCGTTACAAGTAGTAGTATTTAAATAAGAAGAAAAAGAATAGAATAGAAAGTTAAAATTAAAAAGAGAGTTAAGAGAAGAAATAAAGAAGAAATTAAGAAGAAATAAAGAAGAAATAAAGAAGAAATAAAGATGAGATAGAAAAGATATATAATAAGAATTAAGTAAAGATATAATAAGTAGATAAGAAGTAGATATAAAGAGAGAAAAGAAAAAGATATATATAAAAGAAAATATATATAGTATTAAAAAGGTTAAAGAGAAATAAAGTATTAGAAAAAGAAATAAAAAGATTAGAAATGTAAAGGGCTGCGCCCGTGATCTCTACTGAAGAGGATCACGTGATCTTCGACCACGTGATATACCTTCTGTACGGACACGTGATCAGAAGCGAGCAGGTATAAGAGAAGTCTGTACTTAGTTATCTTCTCTTTTTCTTATCTTTTAGCTTCTGTACGATAGGTAGAAGCATACTCGTTCGCTAGGCCTCTCCGCCCATAACATAAGCTAAAAGATCACTTTAACCCTTCTTACTCTTTTCTCTCGTACGGAGCGAGAGAGAATTGAGAATGCAAAACGAACAAGATATAACGATGGGGCTACATGAGCCTATGCCAAACCCAGAACCTAGTAACGCCCCGCCAAGGCCTCCGACGTACGAGGAGCTCGCAGAAAGCTGGAGCCAACTTAATGCAACGAATAATCTACTCCGACGAAACCTAGACTAAATGGCTATAAGACTTAAGGGACGCTGAAGGCG
>NW_006911901.1:0-23146 GCF_000338995.1 Bipolaris sorokiniana ND90Pr | reverse complement strand
GCCCCAAACGGTCACGCAAGCCGACGAAGTAGGAGAAGCTGCAAAGGAGATTGTCCGGACGATTAGTGATGCTGCTAACTGGGCTATATCTGCCATGACCTACGCCCAACAAGAACAAGAACGACAAGCTAACAAGTCCCGCAGACCAGCGCCCACCTACCGCGTAGGAGACTGGGTATGGCTAGACTTACGCGATGTACGTACGGCTAGAAGTAGTAAGAAACTTGATTGGAAAAGCGCCAAGTTCCAGGTTGCTCGCGTACGAGACCCTTACTGGGTGGAATTAGCCGTGCCATGGGAAACAAAGACTTACCATGTAGACAAGCTCCGTCCGGCGGCTAACGACCCATTCCCATCGCAGCAGACGGACGACACCAACCCAACTGCTACAGTCGTACAAGATAACGAAAACAATGAGGAACACTTAGAGTGGACAGTACGAGACATCACGGACGAGAGAATAAGGCGCAGGCAAATAGAATACCTTATTCATTGGGTGGGCTACGACGAGCCCACATGGGAGCCCGCCGCCCATCTCGCTAACACTACGGCCCTACAGTCATGGTTGTCCCACACCCAACCTGGACGACAACCTAACGGACGACTCAGAAGAAACTGGCGAAGGCAGGCCCACCTACTCCACGAGCAGGGGGTTCTCGGCACCACCCGCAGCCGGACGACCACGCTGGTTGCCACTGCTAGGACCGTCAGGGAGCCTCTTGCGCCCACCTCCCATACGAGAGACTGCCTGCTGAGTGACACTACTCGTTATGCCAAACAGAACTATGGTCCCTTGTGAACAATGGTCAGATAGCGCGTTTTACCCCTGCTCCTCTACGCGCCACCTCGCCATAGCAAGTACCGTCAGAACAAGGTTCAAAACAGATGCAACTTTCACTTGAGATATAGGAAGCTCGTGCGCGTTCTATGCACTACATTTTATCATGATGCGACCTATGTTGCGTGAGTTATTAGATAGAATAGGGTAGAGAGTTGGTGTTCGTGGGCATGGCCCGTGCTAACTTAGGGTTGCGCTGCCAGGTTGCGCTTAGTTAGGGTTACGCCAGGCACGTGCGCTTCTAAATAAATTGCTATGGTGAACGTGAAAGAATACCTCCATAGTAGATGAGCACTAGACGATGATCTAGGGGCGCCAGTTGGGGGTGCTTGGTAAAGTTTGCTGTGCACCCCCTTTTATCTCTCTTATCTCAACCTGTTTCCTAGGTTGAAATGCTACTCTCTTGGTATAGGCGGCCAGAGAGGGAGTTTCGAAGTAGGGCAACGGTTGCCCTTGCCCTCGCTGAAAGCCCCTCTCCTTCCTGTTGCCCTCTCTTATCTCTCCCATTCTCCTTTTAGGCTTGCTGATAGATTCGCTGTAGTTATCACCCTTCTTAATCTAGCAAGCTCTTTGCCTTGTCTTACATGCACGTGCGCAGCTACACGCGTACGCGTAACGCGTTCGCTCTCCTATACCCTCTTCTTCGCTAACTTCCCCCCCAACTTAGCAGGTGAATGTTCTTTTACTATGGATTCTACCTATACTGACCTACTTAACTCTTTATTTGACTACTTACCTGAATATAAGCTCATTGTATGTCGATTGCATCGCACTTGCGTTCTACCCTGCCATCTCCAAACCCATCTACACGAACAGCACAACCTAAGTAGTGCGACATGCCGAGCTCTCCTACAGGAACTCCGAACCCAGTTCGAAACGCGTCCACTTCTATGGACTGATCGCGATTGGCAGACCTCGCTGCGCATTCCAACCACTCCGATTCCTCGCATCCCTCAGCTTTCTCTCTGCACTGGCTTCCTCTGTCCCATGCAAGACCCTCAAACCGGTCTGCCGTGTCGTCGTATCTACCATGCTCTCAACACTATGCACAGACATTGCCGGAATGTGCATGGCTGGATTAATCCTAGAAGCCAACATAAACCTAGAAGAGTAGGAAGACCGACAGGTAGCGAGACGGTGCATTTTGCCAAAGTAAGCTGCCAGGCGTTCTTTACGCAGAAGACATATCGAGTCTTGTTTCAAGTCCTAGACACACCTAGCGCTGAACTCGTGAACAGCGTACCTACGCTTGATACAACTCCGGGTAGAGAAGCAGACTGTTGGGATCAAATAGAGAGACAGCTTACAGCTATCGAGCAAAAAGAGGCTAGAGACGCTCCAGCAACAGGATTCGGTATAGAGCCTCTAGGGGCGTATCCTCTGAGCCTCGTACCATGGCTTGAGGTGACCCGATGGCACCAATATCTTCACGGCCACCGCCTGCAGGACGTCGCGCAGCTCATCCACCTCCCAACGCATACAACTATCGAAAACAGTGATCGCCAATTGCTTGCGCTTATCGATATTTTTGACAAGCTTGTTGATGAAGCTCGCACTGCCATCCTCGCTGATGAGGCAAGCGTGTTCGACCAGCATCGGGTAAACAGTTTTATTCGCGGTCGGCAGTACCATCGGCCACTTCTCGTCAAGCTGCAGGAAGGGACGTACAAGCGATACAAGAAAGTCTGGATGCAGCTGCTCTGTTTTGTTTCCCGCGCCGTGCTGCTGCGACAGGCTTCTTTCCTCCACTATGTCGTCACCGATGCGCAGTCAACGGCGCTAGATCGGCTATTCGCTGCCCTCCAGAACACCCATGAAAGGGAGGGTAGAGAAAGAGAGTCTCAATTGCATCAGGACCTATGCCTGGAGTTATGTATCTCGCTGCTAGATCATTGTCTGAAAGGAAACGTCTACGACAGCCTTGTCGTTGGCTTTCTCGCTATCCTTGGCATTGACGTTAAAACTAGCGGCTTCCGGGACCCAGTCTCGTATACACCCGATCTTTCAGCATTCGTTAAGCTGGCCCAAATTCTAGTTTTACAGAAGGGAATACGTTCTGCTAACACTGGACTGATTGACTTCCCAGCCGACCTAATCGATGAGATGCAAGACCGATTCATGGTATATGGGAGCCGATCTCCAATGAACTGGATACTCAAGATCCGCTCGTATGGCTGCAAAGTCCGGGATAACACGACTGCCTTGGGACATATCATATGGACGGACGACGGTGAACATCTGTCTTACAAGAACTTCGAGTTGTCTATGACTGCGCTCCGTTGGTTCATGCGTGACCAGGTTGAGCTGGCTCAGAAGCAACTCCACGATCTGCTGCTGCTACCGCCCGACAGAGACGCAGAAAGCAGGGCAGACACCGTTCCCCCAGTGCGCTTACGAGAGCTAAAAGATGACCCAACTGTCAACACCCCAGACTGGAGTTTTTTTCTAGACAAGCGTAACGAGGATCAGCTCGCTGGTCATGATCGCTGGCTCCTCCGCCGTATTAGGGACCATGGCTGGCTTAGAAAGCAGTTCTTGGATGGCCCCCATTCTACTACGTGGAAAAAGAAACGAGTGAAGAGCTATCTTGATGCGATACAAACCTTCCTACAACGGCTTCTGCTCCTGGTTCATATGACAGGCGGACAGCCTGCTCGAGGGACAGAACTTCTTACACTTCAGTGGCGAAACTCGCAACACGGAATTCGGCGAAACATCTTTCTTGAGAATGGCCTAGTTACGTTTGTGACTTCCTATCACAAAGGCTATAGCATCACAGGATCCACCAAGATCATCCACCGTTATCTACCGCCTGAGGTTAGCGAGCTCCTTGTGTATTACCTTTGGCTTGTGGTGCCCTTTGTTAGGCAACTAGAACGCCTTACACCGGACTCTGTACCTACGAGCACGACGTCTTCCCTTCTTTGGTCTCGCTCGATAATCGATAAGTCTGGGCATCGGCAGGACGTGCCTTGGCCAAGTAAGTGCCTTAGCGACGTACTAGCTAAAGAGTTCTCGCGACATCTCTCTACACGTGCCAGCATCATTATATGGCGGCATTCAGCTATCGCTATTACTCGGCGCCATCTTGGACGATTGGGATTCAAACGAGACTACGATGGCAAAGAAGAGATATTAAATGTCGCAGACCACCAGGCTGCGCACAGCTCTATGTTGGCAGGTCAGCTATACGCTCGGGGGATAGAGGAAGCACCAGGGCATATTGCACCAATACGAGCGGAGTATCGCGCTATTAGTCGTGCATGGCATAGCTGCCTTGGGTTTGGAGTGTTTCTTGGCAGCCGTCCAACAACATCAATGCCTAGTAGTTGTTGTCAGCCACAGCTAGAAACACGTTCAAGTACTATACCCGATGACATCGTTGTAGAGAAGTGCACTGGCACGAGAGATACACTAAAGAGAAAGGAGAGAGATGATCAAGATGAGCTAGATCAATGGTTTCAGCATGGTGTTAGGTTTGGTAAAAGGGCTACACAGCGAAGGGTGATAGATAAGCAGAGTAGTGCATAACTCCTTGGATGAAGATAGAATCTGTCTTCAATCCCCGACAGGATTAAGGTCGATTTTGACCTTAATCCCAGATTTCTTGGCGAGTCTGCGGACCTAGTATATGATGCTAGGTGGATTTGACCCCGATCCATCCCGATCAGGTAATTACCTACCTTGATCCAAGAACGCCCGTATGCAACGCAGATCAGACACTGATACTCGCCCATTATAGTCTAGCGCGAATCGCCCCCTTAATTTCCGTGTTTTAGTTCTAGCGTCAGCCTCCTAAACTATTATACTCCTAACAGTGAAATACAAGCAGTCACAGTAGAGCCATCTTTACGTTCTTACTTTTTATTAATAGTTGTTGTTAGACTATTAGCTATATTTAGTACAGCACGAGATAGATCAGATGGATTGATGAGCATACAGTCGTATTGATACGAGACGAATCACTAGGGAGCTACTCTAGTGATTGTACAGTATTTATATTCCAGGTTAGGTCATAGCTGACTAAGACCGCCAGGATAGGGTTGGATTGGTCCAATTTGGACCAGATCCTAACAGTTGTAACCATTTAAAGTGTAGAGATGGCAACAAATTAGATCTTGTCAACACCAGCGTCCATCGCTAGCCACCTTGTACGTAGTACTAATCGCCTAAATCAAAGATATTAGTCGCTAAACTCACATGCTATAACTTGTAGCCACATGACCCAATTACTCTAGACTATACGAAGGAGTGTGGCTTGCTCAATACTGCGAACTCCGTAACAGGCCCGTTTGCTAATTGTTAATCAGTGACGTGATTGCGGCGCGGTAAAAGGATTGCGGTACAATCGATTAGAGGAATCTTCTAAACTGCTTACCGTCCGTGGGCGTAAGCATTTTGAACGTAAACATACGCCCAAGCAGTTAGCTGTCATCAACAGATCACGCATACCAGGCACACAAGGAACGATATATGCAGACTCAGAAGCTAGAAGTTGGATGTATAGTGAAGAGATGACTAACTAGTTACTTAGTTACTTGGTTTTACAGCAGCATTCGACTAATTCGTCTATCCACAGCCCGCCGCCGTACCACCAATTGTACCATCAATCGCTACATTACACATAGCACCACAGTTCAGACCACTAGACACCGTGTCAGCAAGAAACTATCGAGCTCAAAATCATTGGCGGCAAGCGTGCTATTTCATTTGCGATTGCGGCTTCACCCTTACGCGCAGCTGCGCAGCAAACTTTAGCAGCCCCATATTTCGTACGTAGCTTAGCGCTGAATGTTAGTCGCTGAATGACTGATGTGATTGGTCAATCTGCAGTCTTCTGATGACTGGGCTTTTGGAACACTGTCTGTGAAAGTGAAGTTGCAAGTGAGATATTGGCATAGTAATCAACATGAAAGTAAGCACGAATCTATCACAATACGGTCATTATCCTTATTCATCTATGCAATCTTTTATGGACAATATGAATGTTTCTTTTTTACAATGTACTAGCAACTACTTAGCCAGAGCGTTTTCGAGCTGCGCGATTAGGGCATTTGGTGTTGCATAGGCATTAGCATCGAAAGTGTACGGTTAGGCGCGTTGGTGTACATACCTAACTAGGGAGCCATAGTCAGCATATCGCACGATGCCCACTAGTGGCCTGATATGGTGATATTAGCATTATCTAGAACAAGTATAATGAAAGTATCGTACACTCTCATGCATTTGCAGCTTCCGCTTTGGGCACATTGCCTAATTGTCATCCCACGACACGGACCCGCCTGGTGTACGCTTATCCAAAAAGAGTTGCCCTACATAAATATGGTGCGCTAATTAAGTAGTAACTAGTTATAAGAGTTTGAAATAAGAGGAATTGCTGACAGGAGCTAATACTATATATAGCTAAGATTACCATTAAGCGACAGAGGCTTAGCGTGGAATCAGAGATTACCTGCTTATAGAAACCAGGAGCTGCAACTGCATGAGAGTGTAGGATAAAACTTGTATTAGGCTGTCAGTAATCGTAAGTATCCTTGCTAGCATAACGTTATTACTGCTTATTCTTTGCTTGGAACCAGAATATATAATTGTCTTGCTCGCCTTAGTATGACTGCAGAATGTAGGAGAATTCTCTGAAAACCGTAGTATATCCTCAATCGTACAGAATAACAATATTCACCTCTTGATCTAACCTAATTTGCCAGTTATTCCGCTCCGCTTCGTCCGCGACTTTTGAGGCTGTTGTATCTGCACACATACACACACACACACACACACACATATAAAAATCTAGTGTTACTTAGTTGCCCCACTGACGTCAGTATGGCTCAATGGGCTATATTTCGTGCTGTTTGTCTTTTAGTTACTGTGGCTGCCTTTGTGGCTGCAAATCCCGTGTTAATGGTGAGTACTTGCTTGATTATCTCTCGATATAACATCGGGTTCTAGAACGTAAGTAGATGCGTGAGACACCCAAATACTCGATACAAATCCTTTATGGCAAAGGCTTTCCACACGAAGACCCAAACGATCCGAAAGAAATAGCATACCGGTATGTATGGTCTGTATGGGCTGGTCCACAAGGCGTTGCAGTAGACCCCTGCAACCCGGGACCATTCTCGTTCATTCGCACGACAGACGCAGAGGGATATGCCAAAGATCGTAAAAAGATTCTGTATCACGAAATTACAGACCCACAATACCCAAATGAAGCGTCCTGGTCGGGGGTATACCCTAAGTACAGCGACCAGAATGGTGATCATGATTGCATAGTTAAGGGCAGAGGCGAAAAGGGTCCTGCAGTACTTGAGTGTGGCAAGACTAAGATTGAGTTTCATAAGGATGTGCAGTTTAATGACGAAACTATGCATTGTAGCCAATACGAATATCACAGGGCATGGACTGTAGAGTACTAGATGAAGGCAAGCCCCAACTAGGGACAGAGTTGGTCCGCAACCGCTCACTCCATTCCACGTCGAAAGCGAGTCTCTTTCATTGTTTTGCCTAACAAATCTAGTCTATATGTACGGACCATCGAGTCCCTAGATATCCTCAATCCTAAGTACATGTAATAACGCATTCAAACCTAGTTAGTTAGTTAACCAATTAACCCACAAATTCATCATATCCACCCGAGGACACATGGACAGGAACTTACCTGCTCTATCAAGCATAGAATTGCGTAGTCAAGGGAAACGGCCGAAAAGGTCCACCAATACTTGATTATGGCAACAAAGTGTTCAACTTCCAAAAAGACATACGGTTTGATGACGTGCTCATGATCTGCAAGAATTGGCAAACACACGATCGGGGATGGACTGTAGAGTAACATCCCTCCCTGGGTAACGCAAATCCCCCCCGTGCCGCAAGAAAAGAGGGGTACTTCATCTTCAGAAAACAATATTCCCATTCACACGTTGTTGTCATGCCGTTTTCATAGATAGGTCATATTTTTTACCTTCTTCTATAGGTATAGACATCTCTCCTTACAAAAAATACGCTATTGTTGTTAGATCCGCGCTGATCCGCAAAAGACACCTTTTCAAGAGAAAAGCAGTGACACCGCTATAGATAGCCTCTATCCCGCTCTACTGCACCCCTACACTAAGAAATGAGGTTGTATGCACTGAGGAAACCTTCGGCCACGCTGCAGAGCCAATCCCAGCCCTTAGTGCGGCGTGGCGCTCATATCCATGCCTGATCGCCACCCCTGTTGGTACTTCTCCAGCGAGCAGCTTCCGCATATGGCTAGTATAGGACCGTCTACGGCGTAATTTTCACCGCGCCAAGCTTGTGGCTTTAAAGTCTTGTGGCTGTGTAAGCCCTAGAATCTTGTCAGCAAGTCGAAGATCACGTGGTAGTCAGCTTTGGCCTCATAATCACAATCTCTCGTGCACTTGTATTACGATAACGCCTCGTTGGCTTAATAGCAAAGGCTCAAATTCCGTACTAATGCATCAATATATCTTTGCAACAGGTGCTCTCCATAGCGGTCTTGTCTCTGGCTGACGCAGCCCAGGTATGTTGTTAGTTTGCACTGTAGCATCAGCCGCTTCGCCTTCTCCTTGCAGACTCGCACCTGCTACTTCTGTCACCTCTTCTACCGGTACCTCAGCAGAACTCTTAGGCTTACGCCCCCGTTTCTTAGGAACCTTAGCAGCTGACGCTTTCTCCTCTTTTTCAGCACGCTTGGCTCGTGCCTCCTCAAGGTCCTCGAAGCTCATCACCTTCGCCTTCCCTAAGACAATAGACCTGGTCGATCGCCGAACTGTAGCCTCCTTGTTGACCTTCGTCAAGAACTCATTTTGATCTTGAAGAAGCGTCTGTTTTGCAAGGGATATCTGCGCTGCACTCGCGAGCTTCTGTACGTACTTCTGCAGGCGTTGGTTGCTCTGCTCGCCTAGTGCATGCGCATCCTGTTTGATTAAGTTATGTAAAGACATTACAGCCTCCGTCGTTACTGGTGTTACAGGAGTTTCAGGTACTTGCACTACTTGTTGGTCTTGTGTACAAGCAAGCACGTCTAGAACAGCTATCTCAGAGGGCGGTTTTGGCATCTTTCGAAGGACTCTCTCTGGGTTGAATGGGGACAAGCCACTTGCGGCCCATGCGGCGATGATATTCCTCCTGGTAATCGCTGTTTCCCTAGCAGGTTTGTATACAGAAGTGAAGTGCTCCTTGCTGACAGCTTCTAGCCCTCCCCGGCAGAGCCGCTCTACCTCGTCACGATAGGCTGTCTTAAGAGGCCCGAAGACTCCAACATCGCAGGGCTGTAGTTTATGTGAGGTGTGAGACGGCAGGTGGCACATAGTAATATTATTAGCGAAGCAGAATTCTAGGACTTCGAGGGTCTCGTGTGTTCCAAAACCATCGCAAATTAGGACCCGGGGCTTTCCGTTAGCTCGTCCACTTGTTTGAGGATCGAATACACGGGTAAGCCACTCCAGGCTGATCTTCGAGTCATTGTATCCGTTCTCCGAGTGCCCATAATGCCAGCCAGGGGTTGAAAAAGTATGTTAGTTAACTAGTGACGACATTTGCAAATTAATATGCCTTGTTTAGTCTAATCTTTCTTAGTTTCCGCAACTGATTGCTTTGATCATGCTCGAACACCAATTCCAACTGATTGCGATCATTGACTCGTATCCCAACAGGCTCTTGATACGTTTTTATGGAGTTAATGCCAGCTGATACATAGTACAAATGCTCACTGCACTTTGACTCCAACGCAAGAACGATGATCTCAGTTGCCGAATTCCATGCCGTAGATGTATGGCCGCTGCTGAGCATGTATGTTATGTATCCGACAGCGAATATGCAGTATGCCATGACAACGATTAGCGATAGGCGTGTAGATATAGACGACGTTTCGTATCCGTAGCCAAGACGCGTTAAAGCAATCTCAATCACTGTATACTGCTCACCCCCTAATGCGCTTTGTACCTGCTCTTTCCAAGGTATTTCGGAAAAAACGGTAGCCAGCGCGACTGCTAGTCTGGTGCTGTCGCTTTGAACGTCTTCGAACATCTTGGCGCTAAATAACGGGGTGTTCAAGCTAGTGATACTGTCGAGGTCGGCCGAAATTGGGCGTGTAGTTTTAGATAAGCCATGACCCATGTTCGAAAGCGAGCCTGTGCTGACCACCCATGAACCGCCGTCTGCCGCAAGGTGGTGTTGAGATGGCTCCCAGAAAGCGGCTATTGTACAAGTCTTTATATATAAACAAAGATCTGACGACGGTATAGATTGATTGAATTTGCTAAGCAGTAAATCCGAAATCACGTATCGCCCTAGGCCGGCGCAATTGTTCTGAATGAAGCTGCCAACAACTGAGGGGGAGCCGGGTTCCGGCGAAGCAACCCAGAGTGGTGGTATAGCGTTGACTTGTGTGTCTCGAGAGCCACCATAGTCGAGAAAATGCTGAATTAGATTTCTCAGATTCGGAATGGTGCCGATAGAAGCACCGTCGTCCAGAGAGTAGGCGACTGGCGTGTCCAATGTTGTTTGCCAAGTGCTATATGCATTCAAACAGTGCGCTGTGACTATAACACGTGGTAATTTGATCGATCTCTTGACGTCAATTCCAGGAATCCAAGTACTGCCACCTTTCTTCATGGGAATCTGATATAAGGCTTGTGCACTAAGCAAGGTTGGAATGGTGGCGTTTGCAGAGCGTACTACGAAATTACCTTGGCCGCTTGAAACCTCCTTTTCCGTCATGATATAACGCAAAGCCCGTGAGGTCAAATGTACCGTCGTATCGTTTCCATTGTAATAAGTTTGAGTGCTGGTATACTCTGCCTGAGATTCTCCCGTGAATGCGTAAGTTGTGGAAAAACGATCGAGGTTACTACACTCCGTCAAACCTAGTCATAATGCATTGAGCTTCGTTTCGCTTACAATGTCAAGTTTTGCTTGTTGTCTAGTCGAGAAGGGAACATGGCGTCTTCATCGCTCCTGGATCGCCAATGTACAACATATGGCGCACTTGACATTCCTGCCCGTGGAATCATCAAAACAGCGCTCGACGGCCCAACGAGGGCTGTCAAAATGATTAACAAAGGAACCAGACAAACAAACAGCGCTTTTCGCCGCCCGTAGAAGGACCGAGAGGTCACTGCACCTAGTAGATCGAGCGACCAGAGGTAGGATATTTGCATCGCCTGTGTAGATGCTGAAAGGGCACCTAAGGGCAGATATCCTTCCATAATTTGTGAGCGAACGATGCTTAAGACAATCTCAGCAAGGGAGGCCTGCATCAGAAGCTCTTGTAATTTGGCGACGAATTGTAGCGTAGTAGAGAGCGTGAAAGAAGGCCCTACGAAATATTGACTCCAGTTAAGTATCAAGACCGCAACTGCGCTGCTCAAGGGAACCAAGTGTAGTAAAGCATGGCCAGTCGCCAACCAATGATTCTGGTACATCGCGGTCTTGCGACGTTCAACAGGAAATCTCCATGACTTAATTGGGGCAAGAAATTGCAGCTTCCAATATCGAAGGAAGTCCTGACTCCACGAGCTTTGTGGTTGTTCAGTGTTGTCGCTTACAACAGATCGAACGTCGTCTTCAACCAGGTTAGTCCCTGGGTCATCGTGTCTAGGTTTGTGAGCTCAGATATCGACGAATAGTGTACGTTCATTAGCTTACCTTTGACTATGCATTAGTTTCACTAGGAGCGATATCGTGAGCTCGATCTGGTACACAGAGGAAAAAAATCACGGAACAATTTACTACAAGCCAGTGCATAAAGTATGTTCATGAAATCGCATAGGTTAAAGGGGTCATAGAAACCGGAAATTACCCTGTTACACAGGGCTCGCTTGTAGGATGCCTTAGTCTTTGATGAAACAAGTTAGTCCTAAGTAGGCAGGCACGTAGAGGCGATATGACGCCGCCAAGCGGTTGGGAACAGGGTCGAGAAATGCTGTGAGCGAAAGCTGAAGAACAGCGCTCCCCTCACCTATCTATTTTAAGGTGGTGCAACCTCATATGACACGACAAAGGGATAACTACTGAAGCTCCGCCCCTCCTACTGGATGGTTGCTAGCTGCTGCGGTTGCTGCGGAACACAATTGTGTCGCCACTGCCACGAATGAGGCGTAATTAATATGAGGTGGGGGAATAAGGCTTAAATGCGCGATTCGGCCCCCAAATTACAATGAAATAGGTTTAGCGTTAGGATTTCAGTCTGTATTTGGCTACCACGTTCCTAGTATATGATGCTACGTGGATTTGGCCCCAATCCATCTCAATCGAGTAATTACATGCCCTGATCCAAAAATGCGCGTATGCAACACGGATCAGACACTGATTCTGGCTCATTATAGATTAGCGCGAATCGGCTGTTACGAATCTGAAGGAAGGAGGCACGGCAGTTAAGTCAAAGAAGCATCAACGACCAGTCGACCTAGCCATATGTAACGCGGGGGTACGTATCACATGACCTCCTCGGTGGTGCATGCCCGAGGGAGAATCTTGGCACACTCCTTGTACATAAGCCACAGAGAAATGCTCCTCGTACAGGGTTCAGCCCGTTACAGATGCGGATCTACTGCGGAGATAAGAATCCCAGACTAGAAGTATAAGGTTCACATACCCTAGCGCCCGTTAAAGTTTACCAGATACTTGGTCGCAGCGTATCTTAGACGTGGATCTACTGCGGAGACAAGCATCCTAGACTAGTTAATCTTCAAAGGCGTTGAACTATTCGGATACCTATACAGCCGAATGGTGCAGCATCCGATAGCTAGCTTGAGGGCGGCGACGGGACGAGTTAGTTTTGAGCCATTAGCTGCTTCTATGGCTAATACCACTAGAATCAGACAACATCCGAGCGTACTCCTGAAGATCTAATTCGTTGTCTTTGATATGATTGGTGATATGATCATGCCGCCCATATACATAAGTCTCTGAACACATCAATAAGCTACATGATTTGAGATTTTACTATCAACGTACGAGTATAAAATTGCCTGCAGAGTTCAAGCTAGTAGCTACATTTTGCTTCTCAATACCACGTTCTCTCCCAGTACCGTCTCAAACACCCTAATTCAATGAACTCTGTAAGATTATCAGCGAGAGCTTCTAGGCTTTTCGTTGCCGTGTTTGGTCTGTTTTCTCTGACACTTGTGTTGTCATGGGCTATTCCTGACGATGAAAATTTGATTCGAGATCCTCTATATAAGCCCGATGTCGATCGATCGGTCTACAACCGAACACTAGGAGTCAGTAATCCCCTGGTTTATTTGCAGCTCACCATTTGGAAGTTTTTCTAAAGACTACAGTTTGAGAGAATATTCGTCATTAGTCGACCAGATAGAACCGACCGCCGAGACGCGCTTACTATCGCCGCATCAATTGAAGGATTCGACTTCGAATTTTTCGATGGAGTAGATGGGTCCAAAGTCCCAGACAAAGCAATTCCTACGACGTCAGATCACCCTCGTTTGAGAGACCCTGTTATTGGCTGTTGGCGAGCGTATATGAATGTCATGCAAGAGTAAGCAATCCTGTTTCCACATTCGCTTAGCAATCATGGCTGAGCCGAATAGAATTGTTAGAAACAATATTGCCACCGCATTGATCTTGGAGGATGATGCAGATTGGGACACTCGATTGAGGGACCAATTATACAACTTCTCTATTGCATCTCGGTCGCTTTTGTGTTTGAGTCACCAGCTAGACCGACAAAACTCAAAATGCAGCGATAGGTTCCACACCAGTGACTCAGAAGTCAATTTTGAAGATTTGACTTGGACAGAATACCACGAGGGTTCTCCATACGGCGATGGATGGGACCTTCTTTGGGTCGGCCACTCGGAGATGAACTTCATCCCGGAAACAATGAACAAGCCAAAAGGCCGCATTGTTCAAGTGGATCACACAGTTCTAGAAAGACATTACCTCAAAAGTGTGATGGGCCCATACAGGGATATTATACAAAACTATCCGCACCATACAAGAGTAACGCATCACGCGTATAACGGCTTGGGTACCACTGCATATGCTGTGTCGCTGGCTGGTGCCCGTCGGGTTTTGTATCAGGTTGGCCTCAAAGATTTGACCTTACCCGTTGATAACACGCTGAGGTCATTTTGTGATGGAACGGAAGGCCGGACCCCTCACGTTTGTGTTTGTCCACAGCCTGGTTTCTTTGAACAATACAGACCCCCAGGTCCTGCGGAATTATGGAGTGACATTCAAGATTATGGTAATGATTACACAGCAAAAGGCTTCTCTTATAATGTTAGGCGTAGCATCCAACATAATCTAGAGGCGATTCTAGAAAACACAGGACAGATAGTAGATCAATGGCCAGATACAGCTTGACCATTGCCGAAAACGTAACTAGCTATAACTGGTCATTAAAATCAGTTGAATAGTTACTCAGGTATACTAGAAGCAAAACCTTCACTACAACACCACCACTCCACGCTTGAATAAAGTAGTAGAAGGAAGAAGATGTATACTTCCCATACCCTTACGCCACGTCCAGCGATTAGAAAAGCATAATCTTACGTCGCTGTTGTGTTATTGCGTGCTAAAGGTGGGTGGTTTTGGCTGCTAAAAAGGCGCTATACTATAAGCAAAACCCTTACTACAACACCACCGCTTAACGCTTAAATAAAGTGATAAAAAGAGGATTGTATATACTCCTAAGGCCATAGTTATATCCTTAGCAATTAGAAAAGCAGAATCTTAGGTCGCTATTGTGTTATTGCGTGCTAAAGGTAGGTAGTTTTAGCTACTAAAAAGGCGCTATACTACTTTTGAATTTCGCGGACACCACTAAGCCCAATTCGAATTTCGCGGGCACGCTAGGCCTCTTTCGAATTTCGGCGACACCAGCCATCACGGCTATGCTACTCCGTACACCTACAGCATACAACACACGGCTGTGTAGTATTGTAATGGGCAAAACTGTAACGGGCTGGTGCCCTTTGGTCTTACTCCTCGATGGGATCTCGTGTCGTCTTACAGAATCCAGGTGCCTTAAGCAGCACTCAGATTCTACCTATATCGTCCGAACGACGCTTAGACGCCAGACCTGATCGGCCTAATCGTTACTTAGACAACTAGTAGTGTATATAGATATCTATACAGCTTAGAATCTTAGCTCTCTATCGAACAGAATCCTTTATATACCCAAGCTTTTGCTCTACGGAGCATAGCCCCTTGCATTTATAACCACTCTAGTAAGACTTGTGAGACCCAAAATTAGTAGACTAAATATAGAACTCGCCTTAAATAAAAACCCTAATAAGGCCCTCGATAGTACTATTGGACACCTCGCCCTTACTCTTGGTATTTAGTAAGAATAAGCAGTGGCCACAAGCGGCCCGCACTAGGGGAGGCTGTGGCTGTAGATAAGACAGTAGATTGTAAACATGGGTGGCAATCGGCTACTAGGAGACGGTTCTAGGGATGCGGAAACGGGTAACGCACATAATAAAACAGGCGGCTAGAGCGATACTAAGGATTGAGAGTGCGCTAAAGTAATAAGAAGAAACTTAAAATATCTAGCAAAAACGAAGTACTTATATTTAAATACTGCTCTCTTACTAACCCATTAAAGCTCTAGTAAAGCTCCGTAAGGGTCCCAACGCGTAATAGAATTAAATAGAAACCTAGTAAAGTAAAGAATAGTAACGAAACTTTCTAATTAGCTATAGTTGTAAGAGGCTGCGCTCCGTAGAGCAATCGCTTTGGTATACAAGGGATTGAATTCGATGAGGAGCTAAGCTCCTAAACTACATAGCTGTCTATATACAGTGCTAGTTGCCTGAGCAACGATCGGGCCGATCAGGTCCGACGTCTGAGCGTCGTTTGGACAGTGTGAGCAGAATCCGGGTGCTCTACAGCACCCGGAATCTGAGAGACGATCCGAGATCCCATCGAGGAGTAAGACCAAAGGGCACCAGCCCGTTACATTAGGCTTCTACTAGACACCCCTTAGGCCAGTGCCGCCTAGTACAAGAGGCTCTATAGAACTATAGGGCAATCCTTAAGGATTTGTCTTAATTTTTACACGGGGTTGGGCTATACTTCTCTAAGACTCGATCTAGGTTAGGGCGAGTTAGTAGATTTGTAGTAAGCTATGTAATTGCTAAGTAATTTAAATAGAAAAGAGTTATAGAGATTTTAACTAATAGTAAAGATAATTGATTTTATAGTAAGATAGATTTTATTATTATACTTATTATAGTTAACTTATTATATTATACTCTCTTATAAGTTATTACTTAATAAAATTATTACTTTATTATTCTAACTTATTTTTTATAAGGACCCAATGTTAAGAGTGGATCTTGAGTAGAAGTAATATAAGACTTCTAGTGTCAAGACTCTAAGGTTGGTTTTCGCGGATGAAGCAACAAGGTGATATAAACAGTGTCTCTGCAAGTAACTCGTATATTGTACTTATACTCGTAACTTAAGTTGAACACATCGAGCCATAAGGGTTCGATGCCTATCGCTATATACTAAGGAGTGTGGCTTGCTCAATACTAATCACTGTGGAGCTTGCTCAATACTAAGCGTCTGCTCACCAATAAGCGGTCACGTGATATACGGCACGGTCGAAGGATTGCGGCACAGTGTTTTAGGCTGGATCCTTCAAAATGCTGACGGTCGTGGCGGGTGTGATCGCTTTAGATTACCTCGAGGTATTCTTTATAGGGTGTTCCTTAGGATCGTAACACCCAAGCCCAGGCAGCCCTATCGGCTATCTTCTGCGCTTACTCGGCTATCCCTTGCGCTAGCTTTAGGCTTATTTCCTTATAGTTAGTCTTTGTTTTGCCTATTACTTTACTAGTAGCTTTAGTCTTTGCTTTCTTTTAGCTTGCTGCTAGCTTGGCTATAGACTTATCTAGCTACTTAAGTAGCAATCTAATTGTAGAAATAAGAATGTGTGGAAGTTGCTACTTGTTCTATCGATAGCTCAGAGGTAGATTAGTCTACTTGTCTAGCGATAAACTCAGAGGTAGCTCGAAGGTAATAGCGATAATAAAGAGGAATAATTAAGAGGAATAATTAAGAGGAGTAAATTAATCTTGAATCGTTGTATGACTGCGCTCTACCTTCTATCTACTTAGCTATTCTACTACTATTTATATTAACGATGATTAATTCTAGAAGAATCTATCTAGTAATAGATTGCGTAATTAGAGACGTAATAGATAGATAGATTAGGTTAGGGATTAATTATTAATATGGATTAGGGTGTAGAGTCGCGCATTCAGATATTGTCAGAGATTAGCTAAGTAGCTTAGATCTCTAACATATATACCTCTCTATTCGTCTTATCTCTTATAGCCTCTTAATATAGGCTACTTCTCGCCATTAAAGCGCGCGTATAGTAATACTATCTTAGTCTTAGTACGTAATTATATCTACTATATTAGTAAAGAAACCTTCCTACTAGCGTAGGCTGGCAAACGGGTACCCCCAACCATAGTGTTTGGTAGTGGTTAGGTTATGGTCGCACAGACCTCGGGTAGAGGTTAGGTCGGGTTGCCAAGACTTCGGGTAGGGGTTAAGGTTGGGTCGCACGGACCTTGAGTTGGGTTAGGGTCGGGTCAGATCAGTTTGGGTTATGGTTAGGTCGGGTTGCCAAGCCCTCGGGTAGGGGTTGTACTTGGGCCGCACAGACCTCGGGTAGGGGTTTGGTTCAGGGTACCCAACCGGGTATATAACTTAGAAATCTACATTAGTTAATACAATTGGCTTTTATATACATAAGAAGAAGTGAAAGGTTTTATCATATTTATTTATCACGGTTACGTGATGAACGAAGACGCTTCCGAGCTGGTGGAGTTATGTCTATATCTCCCGAGTAATCATCCGTGATATCACCTAGAACCTCAATATCCTGACTCTGTACCTCCTCTATATCAGCTGGAAGAGTGAAAAGATCCGAAACCTCATCTAGTGGTAGCTCATCTAGATCAGTAGTTTGAGTAGACTGATCTAGCTCCTCGGTAATAGCGTGCTTCAACACCATTATTTGCTGGATTGTTTGAGCGCTAAGACGATGCCTCCGGTCCCCAATCGTATCCTTGGCAATATTGAAAACTCGCTCAACACCAACCTGGGCGATCGGTACAGCAAGAATATCCTTAGCAACCTTGGCAAGGTGAGGGTAAGTTGATGAGTTAACCCTCCACCAATCTAGAAGGTTAAAACCTTCATCCTCTCGAACGCATGGGGCACTCAAGTATAGCTCACCCTCTTGATAGGTAGGCCCTTTCTCTTCATTGAGCTCTTGGGTGAGAGAGCTTTGGTTAGAGCTGGATAAGCTACTAGATTGCGATTGGAGTGTAGGGGGTTTGCGGAACCACTCAGAGCCATGCGACCTCCGGCTAAAGGAGCCTGTATTTGATAGTCGGCGGTCCTGGTTATCGTAGCGGCTAAGGTAGTCAAGAAACTGTTCTCGATAGATATGCTTGTCGTCCCAATCCCATGTGTCGTCCTAGTTAGCTCATTAGTATCTTACTGTGATAAGTAACTGTGATAAAAGTACCTCATAGACGGTAAGCTTCTGTGTCGGATCAAGGATACTTGCGCAGTTGAAGATATACCCTCGCTCATGATCAGTCTTCGAGTAGTATTTACTGAGCTTCGCCCGACCTTTCTCTGCCGCATCCCTTACAATTGCTGGCCAATCAATATCCTCTTGATTTTCTATATCGTCGCCAAGGTTATTAGTCATCTGATCTAAAAAATCAAAAAGTCTATTATACATCAACCAGATATGTTGGATCTGTGGTTTTCTTTCACTTAGGTAGTTAGTGGCAGTTTTGAAATGACGCAATATCTGGGTCAGCATTTCGAGATGATGCCACTCAGCTGAACCAAGTTGGAGTTTTTTAAAATCTCGAAATACTACTTCTGAGTCGTTTGGGATACTCTCTGGGTAAACCGGTGCTCGAAGGGCGATTTCCTGTTTCAGCCAATCATTAATATATGATTGGAGCTTAATCGCACGTTCACACATATCAAAAGTAGAGTTCCATCTAGTTTTAACGTCTCGAATTACTGATAGACGTTCCTTTGGCGGTAAGTGTTGTTGAGTAGTAAGAAATCGCTCAAAACGCTGTGGGGATGAATCAATAGCAATACAGATTGCTCGTAGCTGTTCTAGAGTAAGTATGTAATAAAAACCCGTGATAAATAAAAGATACCTTTCGAAGTGAGTTTGGCACGGAGGTCTGCTGAGTAATATCCTGGATATGGTGTCTTCGCAATACACCCTCATTATTATCGTTATCTGGGCTTGATAGTTTGAGGTGCTGGATAATATCCTGGACAACGAGGTTGATAATATGGGCTAGACAAGGGATTGAGTTTTCACTCTGTCTCCATTTAATCCCTTTCTGGCGTAGCTCTGTTTCAATTGAATGGGTGAGAGTACTATTATTACTTGCGTTATCACAGGTAATACATAGTAATCTTTTGGTGGTATCAGTCTCAGAAAGGACTCTTAATAGTTCTTTTGCCATTGATCGCCCAGTGTGGCTACCGCGGATAGGGATAAAATCGAGAAGTTTTTCTCTAAGCTGCCATCGGATATTGATATAGTATCCCTTAATAGCAAGGAAAGAAAGGTGGTTGTCTGCTGACCAAGCATCTAGAGCAATTGATAACTTGGTGTCCTCGCCGAAGTCTGATAATAGATCCGCCATAGCCCTGTGATACTGCTCTTGGAACATTTTCCCGAATTTATAACGGCTAGTTATCACAGCATCAGGCCGGAGAAAGTGGATAAAACGTTGAAATGATGGCCGCTCAATTGCGCGAAATGACCAGTTATTATCGATTACTACGCGCACAAGTTCCTCCTCGAATAACTGGATAGAGTACGGCTGGAGTAAGCTATTCATAGCTAGAGGTCGACGTCGGGGTGGTATAATTAGTGTAGAGGAGTCCCGTTCGTGAACTGGAGAAAGTGTAGATTTACAGGCCTGGGTTTGGAGATGGTTATGGAGATGGGTAGTGCCAATATTGCCTAGTGTTGGATACTGGAGGACTCGACCACAGTTAAGGCAGAAGACAACTGGGTCTCCGCTGGGTATAACTGCCCCCCGCCAAAACTGTTCCAAATTTGGCCTGTACGGCAAGAAGATCTCCACCGTGGCTTTTCTATTTGGGAAGACTTTGCCCAAGCTGTTTCTCTCCACCAGCTATCCCAAGCTGATAATATCTCTTTCTCTCGGTTACTCAGCTCCTCTATAAATACTGGATACTTTAGAAGTGTAACTATTGTCCGGCTACCACCTTTAAGTATTCGTGGAGCAGTAGTTTGAAACGACTGGAGGACCTCAGGAACTAGAAGTAGTTGTTCAGCCATTGTTATAGAGATAGAAAGACTTAATTGTGATAAAGATCCGTGATAAGTACTGCAGGCTGATAGTATTGGAGTCATGAAGTCTACATACTGAATATTATTTTCTCTAAGTCGCCGTCTAGTAACTTTGAACATCTACGATTGATAGAGAGAACGGGGAGAGAAAAGATACCCTTGTATACTTTAGATCTATTCATTGGATAAAAGGAAATTAAGTTTAGTTACAATTAGATTAAATTGGCATACTGAAACGAAAAGAAAACAAGCTAAACAGGCCTACAGCGTGATAATTGGCTGTGATAAGAAACTTCCATGCTGCTGATCCCCCTATTAGCTAATAGCGCCGCAGCTTATGCCTCATCGTCGTCAGAAAACCCCTCAAACTCAGACTCCTCCTGATCTTGAAACCTGTCATCTTCTTCATCTTGCTCAGCTCCCTGAGCTTTCAAATCCTCCCATTGCTCATCTGTAAGGTAGTCACTAGTACCATTAAAATCCTCCTCGTCTTCATCGTCTACTTCCTCCTCACACTCATCGCTGCCATAACCTTCAATGTAAGGCTTATTATCGGCTAGCTCAATGTCTGGGTCGAACTGATCATGGATAGGTGTAGGCTCGCGTTTCCTAGCGCTATTAGTAATTGAACGTGATAAGTATACGTGATAACTTACTCCCATTGGGAATCAGTGACTAGAGCTAACTCATCTGGAGAAAGTGCTTCAACAAAAGCCTGCCACTCATCCTTCTCTTGTTTACTTTCAAATGAGTTATTTTCGAGCTTATGTAACCCATTCTGGTATTCATCGCGAAGGAGCTTCTCCAGAGCACCACCAGAGGCAAATAGGCGAGTAGTAGAACGAGACTGGCGTGGCTGAGATGAAGAGCTCTTACTAGCCTCTTGAACGCGGTGAAGGGTTTTCTTATGTCGCCTTTTGTCAATCTCGTTTTGGATCTTGGACCATTTCTTATGGGCCATCCGAAAGGCTTGCTCTAGCCACTCAGCTAATTATCGTAAGTATATGCCCGTAATAAATATCTGTTATAACTAACCACTACGCTTCTCACTGAACCGCTGTTCAAGAAGGCGCTCTTCCTTATCGACCAGAAACTGAGCTTTGGCGATCTCTGGCAGCTCATTGTAGTCCTTGGATGCCTTCACCTTCTTGTGTAGGTGGTGTTTTGCGCTACGGTCAGAATCCTTAGCTTTTTCAAGAGCTTTCTCCTCTTGAGTCCTTAGAGCAGCACGATCTCTCTGGGCAATAGCGCGTGAACTACTGCTTAGCTGGCCCTTGAATGGGACGGTGAGACCAGTAGGGCGCCCTTTTTGGGAGCCACTAGAGCCACGTTCGGCAATAATGTTGTTGATCTCATCTTGCTCGCAGTCAAATCCCTGTACGAGTTAGCAGCTGCCGTTATAATAGAATGTGATAAGTACCTCAGTAATTGTCTCCCACTCCTCTGGCGTGAAGCCTGCTGGTATTTCGACAGAGCGGGGTTCAGCTAATCCCTCTGGGATACTCTCTGGGATATCCTCGTCCATAGGCTCTGGCTTAACCTCCTGCATGGCTAGCTGTGATAAAGGTACGTGAGAACTGTTGAAAAAGCTATCTAACTATTTCTAGAAAGTGGGGTTTTGGATTAGTGGAGGAAATGGTAGAACAGTATTTTTAGAAGACCTTTGTGGCGGCTCGTGAGCGCTAGCGCCGTAGCTAACGCCGAGCTAGCGTCAGAGCTGTTTTTTCTATTATTGAACTTAAAAAAAGTCTAAAAACTTAGAGCTTAGTATCATTCGAAAGCGCTAATAAAGCTCTTTCTAGTAGTGGATTATCATAGAGATTTATCACGGCGTGGCTGAGTTAGAACAGGGACAAAATCTATATCACCTCTGTGCGGTGCTCTGGACTCTGACGCCCGCCAAGCCGCTAGCGCCAAAGCTAGCGCGGGCACTCCACATTGAGATATTGATACGATCTACCGAGTGCATCTACAAATGGTTAGTACCGTTCGAATCAGCGCGTCGAGTTCTATCTAGTGCTGGGTTATCACGGTTGATTATCACAGATTGAGTTGAAAATCAACATCTCGAGTATCTAGGTATCGCTGGACCCTGATTTTTTTCTCACCTGCAGCCTGGAGCTTGGACCTTTTTCAAACACGTGACTCATCCACCTAATACTCTATTAACCCAATCTACTACACCAACCCACTACTACACCACCTACGTACTTGATACGATTTTTTTAACTCTATAATATGGCACGTACCAAGCAGACCGCCCGCAAGTCCACTGGAGGTACTCAAGCCAAGAAAAACCTAGCTGCAAAGTCCGCCCGCAAAGCCCCAGCAAATCCCGCCCCCAAAAAGCGCCGATGGAAGCCTGGCAGTAAGTTATCCCAGACTTTTATCACGGTTATAAACTAATAGATGGCAGCTGTCGCACTACGAGAGATCAAAAGGTGGCAGGGTGGCCATGACTTGCTGATACCTGTAACGGGCTGAACGCCCTTTGGATAGCTCCTCGATGGAATCTCGGCCTACTCGCAGAACCCGGGTGCTGTCTCGAGCACCCGGATTCTCTGCGCACCGCCCGAACGACGTTCAGACGACAGCCGCAGGACCCAGAAGCTGCCTCGTGCACCTAGACTTCACCGGTCCGATTGTTACTCGGGTAACCAGCTTGTATATAGACAGCTACGTAGCTTGGGAGCTTAGCTCCTCATCGAATACAACCTCTTGTATACCTCGCGATTGCTCCCCAGAGCGCAGCCCCTTACATTTTGTATTCGATCCCAATTAGACACAAGCCTTAGGCGGACTGTCTTCTGACTAAGCTTCAGAACGTGCTATTAGCATAAGCTAGTAACACGGAGTTGGTGCTGCAATAGGTACGAAAGGCCTTAGCGCAGCGAGTAGGTGGACCGTCGCAAGATAGTACACCTAGAGCAGAGCTTCGCAGGAAGCTT
>NW_006911900.1:1808781-1814082 GCF_000338995.1 Bipolaris sorokiniana ND90Pr | reverse complement strand
TTTTTGATATAATGTAACGGCGCAGGCAAGACTACTCGGATCAGTGTCGGCGGTAGTGTCACTCAGAGGCATATGGGAGTGCGTGGGACATCAAACGAGCCTTGATTCGAATAGACACCTATAGGCCTTGTACGAAAGAATATCAAAAATCTATCGAGCTACGGTATGGAGAAGGTGGGGTTTTATATCAGCAGATCTGCCCTCGGCTAGTGCGTGCCCATGTTCGGATCCCTTTCGGATGTTAGTTCAGTGTGTACTCGAACCGTTACAAATCTATTCAGCTCTACCTTTGCCTTCTAGATTAAATGGAGAGGTAAATTGGAGTTTAAAACCTTTTCTATTTAAGAGCTTCTGTAGATCTTTCGTATTTAGCTTATTATTTAATTAGATAAGCTTAATCTACTTTAAATCCTATACTTCAGCTCGTTTAATAAAAGCTTTAACTGGTGTTATAAGCTCTGATCTAGATATAAGAAGATCGACTTCTAGATACTTAGTATAGTAGTTAAGAAAGGTTATATTGTACCTATAGCTCTTATTTATTTTTAGCTTAATAGGCTCTCCTAGATCGTAGTAGATAAGATCGCTAAAATTATTGACTAGAGTTAAGATTAGATCTCTACTTATCTTACTAGTAAATTTACTTTTTAAGCATATCTCGTAATTGCTAAATAAGTTATTAGTCTTAATATTTAATTTAATGCTATCAGTATTTTTATAAAGCTTATTTAAGCTTGTCTTTCTAATATGGCCGAAACGTTGGTATAGTAGAGATATCTAATTATTCTAATTAATAGATTTCGATTAATTGAGCTGTTCTAATAGCTCTAATTGTTCAGATAGATTTGATATATTAGATAATAGATTTAGCTAGTCTAATAGATTAATTAGTTGTACTAAGTTATTAATCTCTATATAGATCTAATTAGTTTAATAGATATCGCTAATTGTGGTAAAGATCGCGATCTTTTGAGCGTATTATCCCTTAGCTAGTGTCTTATTAGAACGAGTAATTAGACTATAGTTCTTAGTAAATTAGAATTCTGCTTCTTTTTAGACTACTTAATAGAGACTTAATAGATTAACATAAAAGTCTGGTATAAGGAGTACTTCTTTTAGCACTACTAATCTGCTGGTGCTAGTGAACGTGATTAGTACTTCTTTTTTGGCTATTACTAGTAGTAGTGTTCCTATATTACTCTATTTCATATAGGTGTTAGATACACTAGTAAGATTCTGGAATAGGGTTCGATCGTAGCAGATATGCGCACTAGCTCCACTATTTAGTATCTACTTAATGGATTTGGTAGATTAGATAGATCTGGTAGTATTGATATTAGCGATATTTTGGTCTACTAATATAATCGTAGATAGAGCTTCTTTTGTTTTAAATAAGCTCTGGTTGGTGCGCTTAGATGGATCTTTTTACTAATATTAATCAACTAGATGCCTATTTCTTCTGCAGTAGCTGCAGTGCTTTAAGCTTCTGTTAGATTTCTGAGTTAATAAGGATATTTCTATATTCTTAGATTAATAAGATCGATAAGATTAATCGAATCTATAATTAGATTGATAGTATAGATTGAATTAATGGGATAGATCGGATCGATGGAATGGATCGGATTGGTGGGATGGATTGGATTAATAAGATTTAATATAGCTCCTTTGGATCGAGCTGTTTAAGCTGCTGGAGCTATTCTTAATAGATCTAAGACGTCTGGATTCGTTAATAATCTAGCTGCATATTATTTTAAGATTAATTTCTTTGTTTGATCTAAAGTCTTGCGTGATCGCAGTAATAAGATAATTAAATTCTAAACTTAAATTGTTGAGTATTAGCGCAGCAATGAATCGATTGGGCAGTTCGATTTTGCAAGCTTTTAAGCTTAAAGTAAGCCTTAATAGCTTTTAAAGATAGGTTTCGACGTTATTTTAGTAGCTTATAAGTGTGGTATTGATTAGATCTTTGCAGATTAAGAAATTAGAGCTGAACTCTTTCTAAGAGTATAGAGTTTCGAGATTGCTCTATAGCTCTACTAGGCTAGTGTACTCCTTTGTCTGAAGTAGTGGCCCGTCTTTAAGACTAAGTCGAAGTATTAATAGAGCTTTGGCTTTTAAGCCTTTAAGCTTCTAATAGCTCTTAGGGTATTTCTCTTGAGTGAGTTGGGCTGGATTAATTAATATAATCTCCCTACAGTCTTGCTGCATAAGTACTAATTTAATCCGTAGTGCCTAGATATTATAGTTAGAGCTGCCTTTAAGTTTTGGTACTTTGAAGATACTATCAGCTATTTTGATCTATTATTCTAGATCGGCTGATAAGCTCGTATATATGCTGATGCTATCGCAGTTACTGTTCTTTCTATGAAGAACTCTAGCTGCTGATTGATATAGATCGATATATTGCAATCAGCTGATCTAGCTTTGGATGAACCTAGTATCTAGAGTTTTTTAGCTTCTTTAGCCGTGGTTTTCTCTTAACCCTTATTATTACCCTAGCTCTTGCTAAGAATCTAGCCTAAATAGTACTAGTTCTTACGTGAACGCTAAGCCTTTTGTAGTAGACTTTGTTAGAACCTTCGAATAAACGCGTAATCCGGGCTCATAACCTGTTGAAATAAGGAGGGTGCTACTTGTTCTATAGCTAGCTTAGAGGTAGAGTCGTCTACTTATCTAGCGATAGACTTAGAGGTAGCGAATCGATAGGTTCTAGGATGAAAGAGAAATAATGCTAGGGGAGAGAGATTGAAGAATTGGATTGATCCGATCTTATCTTGTTATCCGCACTAGTAGTCTGCTCTGTGCAATCTGCTCTGCTTTCTATCTAGTATTCCTATCACTAGTATTTATACTAGCTAGTAGCGATAGATTACGTTGTATACACGTAATCTTTATTTATCTCTTACGCTACTAATATACTCGTGATACACTAGTAGTATGATAGTATAGATCGCTAGGGTATAGCGATCTAGTCGATTGATAGATTGATCTTATTAGAGATTAGCTGAGTAGCTTAGATCTCTGACAGCCTACTCTAGTTATCCTAATAGTAGAACACAAACGGACGTAGTCTCTAATTAATATACTTATTTATAATCTCTATCTAACTATTAGTTTCTTTATAATAGGCGGTAGATAGCTTAACTTTAACGCCTAGAATCTAGCAGAATTTAGACCAGAAACTAGACACAAATTATAGTTCTTAATTAGAGATAATAGTCTCTAGAGTATATCTAAATTAGTATACCTACTAGATAAAGAGTTTAGCTATACCTCTTACATTAATTATCTTATAATAAAGGATAGAGATAGCTTACTTAGACAACTAGTTAATTATAACCATAATCTAATTATATCTAGCTTTATCCTTATAGAATTTCTTAAAGTTAATGTAAAGATATTACATTAGCTAGTTAGAAATTAGAAGAGAGTAAATTAGCCCTAGAACTTAGGTCTATCTCGAATAGGCCTTACAGCAGGCTAGGCAGTTCCGTATATACCTCTTATAGATAGCTTCTATACCTTTCTAGTAGTACTTCTAAGATAGTAGCTAATAAGTTTTCTTAGCACTTAGATAGGCTAATAAGACCTAGTTATAGGCCTCTTAGATTAACTAAGTGTAAGCGATAAAGTCTAGCTACACATAGAGGCGGTTTAAGTAGAGTAACAACCTATTTTCTATCTAATACTTATTAAGAAGAGTACAGCGCTCTTTCTTAAACAACGCGCGGTTTTACTACAACAGAAGCTTAATTAGCTTAAGAGAGTCTAGGGATATAGTCTTCTAAGTAGGCTTAACTACTAGCAGCAAGATAGTCTACTTAGATAGTTATTCTATATACGCCTTAGTAAGTTTAGAGTTAATTTAGTTATTTAGTTAGTACGGTCCTAAAGAACCCGCGAACGTTTATTAATTTATGTAGTTCTTAAGTTCTATATATCCTATTCACGACGGCTAAGAATATTAGCGCGGGCGTTATCCTTACTAGGCGTGTATTAGATACAGAAGTTAAATAAAGTAAGCTATTTAGCCTATCTTACTTATTAAGTATTTAGAACCTTAGTAGTTATAAAGTACTCTAGTAAGTAGTAGTTAGAGTATACTTAAACTTAGGAGTAGACTAAGACTAACTTAGATCTCCACTTATTAAATACTATAATAATAGCATACAACTTCTTATTATATATCTCCTAATTTAGCTCTAATCTAAATAGAACCTTACTAAAGAAAGCTACTAGGCACTATAAGCTATTTAGTTAGTTCTAAAATAGTACTCTAGCTACAACACTATTAGATATATTTATCTCTACCTTAGTATTATACTCTAGGTAATAGTAATATAAGGTAAAGATTACTAGTAGGGCTGCTTTTAACTTATTAAAGATATAGTTATAGTTTAAATCCTATATAAAGAGCTTCGCGGGGCTCTAGAGTGTAATAATTAGTTTAGTAACTTATAAGTATTCTAGAACGAATTACTAATAGAATTCTATAAAGCCTAGAAACGAGGTTACACTAGTAATAGTAGTAGGTTAGACCTAGTTACGGAGGGCTTCTACCTTATTATAATCTACCTCTAGGCCTTTATTAGTAAGAATATACTAAGTACTTTATCTAAGTAATATAGAATTTACTCTTCTTAATTTTAACTTAGAGTTCTACTTACTATAACCTTTTTAGTACTTTACGCATATACTAGATATATTCCGCCTCTAACTTAAAGTAGATAAGAATATTATCTAGATAGGCGATACAGAAGTTATCTAGGTAATTAATCAATATATCGTTTATATATTACTAATAAGTTACTAGACTATTATATAGTGTAAGGGGCTGCGCTCTGGGGAGCAATCGCGAGGTATACAAGAGGTTGTATTCGATGAGGAGCTAAGCTCCCAAGCTACGTAGCTGTCTATATACAAGCTGGTTACCCGAGTAACAATCGGACCGGTGAAGTCTAGGTGCACGAGGCAGCTTCTGGGTCCTGCGGCTGTCGTCTGAACGTCGTTCGGGCGGTGCGCAGAGAATCCGGGTGCTCGAGACAGCACCCGGGTTCTGCGAGTAGGCCGAGATTCCATCGAGGAGCTATCCAAAGGGCGTTCAGCCCGTTACATATAGCCTAAAGGGTAATACCTTAGTCTTATACTTGTAACGGCGCAGGCAAGACTACTCGGATCAGTATCGGCGGTAGTGTCACTCAGAGGCATATGGGAGTGCGTGGGACATCAAACGAGCCTTAATTCGAATAGACACCTATAGGCCTTGTACGAAAGGATATCAAAAGTCTACAGAGCTAGCTA